>NW_025335438.1:20340668-20410668 GCF_004798865.1 Varanus komodoensis
CAGAGAGAGAGAAAGTGGTTATGGGCACTAACAGAGAGAGGGAGTGTGCACATATGGGTGTAAAGGTTGAGAGCACATATGTTTGGAGGGCATACCTCCAAACAACCCCCAGCCCAGCATCTGACACTAGATGTTGCATAGGGTCAAAAAGACTATGTATCTCTGCTATACTCAGAGCATAATATAAATCCAGCAGGTGTGCCTGTCCACCCCTCCCCCTACACCACTGAATTATAGCTGCCTATCTTATGATGGGTGAAAGATGATCAGCTTCTATAGCATTGCTTTCTGGTCAACAAAATAGTGCACTATGTTAGCTAGGTGCATGGCTCTATTGCCTTGGTTAGGGCAGTTTGTTCCTTCAATTACTCCCAAGAGTAACAAATGACACAACATGCATTAAAAGCATTTATGTTGCAAGCAGAAAGTCTAAGATTCAGTCCTTGACATCTTTTATATTAAAAGGAACAGGTAGCAAGTATCATGAAAGATCACTTGTCAGAGACCCTTAACATCCACAGCTAGTCCAAGTAGCTATTACTCAGATAGACAGCTTCCTACAGAATAGTGCAAAATTCCAAAGGCGTGAAGCAATTAGAATTCTGCAAATAAATACTCCCTTGTATAAGTAAAGTTTTTTGTTTAAATTCTCTTCACCAGTATTAAACAGTTTAAAAAAGATAAATAAAAGGTGGCTTGGAAATACTATATTATTAACTACATGTGAACTTGTTCCCAAAATGCATGCAGCATGATCTGAGGCAAGTCATGAGGGAAGAAAACTATCTTCATTAATTTTTGACCAAATAACTAGAAGAATGGGAATGCAGATTATACCTACAATAGGTTCTGAAATCCTGCCCTGATACTAGTAATATCAAAGCATTCCCAGCCAGGTTCAAGAAAGTCTGAATGTTTGCTTGAAAACCAGATCAACAAGTTTTTGAGGTTTCCAGAGCCACTCCTTGTTGGTTAGTGGGAAACAGTAAGAGACTGCTATAATCACTAAGGAGGGCAGAGTTGAAAGGTGGAGGATGTGACACATTTGCCACAATCAGGCCAGTTACTACTCTTTGCAATAAAGTACAAAGTAGCTTGTAATCTCTTAAAAAGAAGAGATTGATAGCACGGACAGGGCGAAACTAATTTTTAAATGAATTGGAAAATTACAAGAATGCACTCAAACTTTCCATAAAATCATTGTTTTAAAGAGTTTCTTTATCCACATTACAGGATATAATTATGGTACTCCTTTGCAAGAACAGACCATGTCAACAGCATAAACTTAAAAATTAGAAAGCTACATTGCTATACTTACTGCTAATTTGGTTCCATGTATGCTTCTATAGCTCAAAGAACTCATTCCTGAATATATACAACATATTTTCCCCCAAACAAGAGATCCAAATAGGAGGATTCAGTTAGAAATATCCAGATGGCCATGAATTCAAGCTTTACTTTATCTCATGATCCCAACCATTAACAAAGGAAGAGAACAGACAAACATCATTGCTAATCTCTACCTTATTTCATGGTATTGCACTGCTATTTGACTAGTGAAGAAATGTGATTGGAGGTGCTTGGGAAGAGGACATTAGTAGTGCAATCTTGGGAACACTTCCCTGGAAGAAAGCCCTACTGAACACTGTGAATTAGGATGGCATTTTGCCCAAGATGACCTCTGTAAATTATGCCTGCATATACATGTATGTTCCTTTTTTTACCCCACATTCTGGATGTATATTATCAAGTTGGCCATTAGCAAATTTCTAGGACTGACTTTACCATACTACAAAAACGCAAAGCATACAACAAGACTGCAATCAAGTGACTTATTTTTACTTATTTGCTTTATTTCCCCAGGTAAACCTAGCTACGCAGTTACCATCTCAACATTTGTACAGCTCAAAATCAAGGCACATACATGTTCACACATACACACACACAGAGAGAGAGAGAGCGAGCAGTCAACTGATGTATAGCTTCACATTACACTGAACTTTGCTTTAGTTCCTGTAACCTGACGCAGAAATTGTTCCATGTAACCCTGTCTTTGAATTGTTTGAGACATTGTTTGACTTAGAACATTTATTTTCACTCTTGTGAGTGGGAGGTTATACCATATATAATGGAGTGCTAGAAGGCAGTCTGCTTAAATTTCCTACAGAGAACCGATTTCTGAAACAAAGTAATACAAACAGGCAGATGTGGGAAAGGAAGTAATGAATGAATGAAACTGCCATGGTACTGGCCCATACAGAATAGTTTTCAGCATCCCTAGAAGCCTATTTCACATCAATTCCAATTGCCAGTTAAAAAAATGTGTTAATTTTAAAGAAGTGGCGTTGATAGGGCTCTGTAAGCAAAGCCAAAAAAAGTATCCAGGGATGCAGTAGTGCCTATCCTTGATCCATTTATTAACTGCATTTCATTAATAAATGAAATGTATGTATTGAAATGTATTGCTACCTTATATTACAGGGCCATGATTTTAAGCTATTTTTCTAAAACTAGAAATGAAGTTCTTTCATTTCTGCATGATAATTTCACAGTTTATATCAGGGAGGATAAAAATCAATGATTTTAAAAAATACAAAATCAGATTTTTATTCAAATAGGTTTTGAGTTAAATTGGATTTTTTATTTAAATCGGATTTTTTTTTTTAATAAAATACTTTTTGAGGAAAAATCTATCTAAAGATTATTTTCTATTTAAGATACGTTATATCCCAAAGGTTATTCAATATGAAATAAGGATTAGTTTTTAATTATGTAGCATGAGGCTGTATATTCATGCTATTCTTCCTTTCCCTGCTAGATCTTAAGGCCATTCTCCCAAAACAGTATCCCTGGGTCACCTGTTGAATGGAATGAGATTTAGCATGGGGAGGTTAAGAGAAAGTCAAAAGACCACTTAAAAATCAGGTAACAAAACACATTCTGATTAGAAACACCATTCACAGAATGCCTCTCTTCCTGAGTTTTCCCCCTTCCTCTCCAAGGTACCATGCCACAGGCCACCCCATTCAACAGGATCCCTTGACCCTCAGGGCAAACCCTTCCAGAAGGCTGCCAGAAAGAGAAAAGGGTATAAAATCACTTTCCAACCAATCCCTATTTCCTGTTCTTAAAAGTAACAAATTATGCTTGATTTAAAATTTGGGGAGGGTGCTTCTCTCCCCATCCTAGCTTCAGATTATCTGCAGATGTTGTATCTTCATGCTTTGCCTTCCTGAGAGAAACTAAGGCACAATAGGTTAAATATGTATTAAATTAGCCTACAGCATTGCTTTAAGAGCCACTGAGATTTCATTCAAAGTCCATTATTATTATCAGTACTGAAGACTGGCCAAGTGTAATACACCCTACCCAAGCAACAAACTGTACCAAAGACTATTACTGCTTCAAATGTTGAAGGCATTACAACAAAGGTTATCAGGGATACAAAGCACAGATCCAATGAAATCTTAACTCAAGCCCACCAGTAATAGTATGAGCATGGAAGAAGTGCACACACAAAAGAAGACTGCTTACCTGTAACTGTTATTCTTCAAGTGGTCTTCAAAATCCTAAATGTGCATTCACACATATGGGCTCTGCATCTGCACAGAACCTGCTGTTGGGAAGCTTCACAGGTGGAACAGTTTTGGCAGGAACAAGTTGGAGAAGCAATGTTCTTGGGCCCCCAGAAAAATTACGAAGATGAAGAGTGAGAAAAAACTGACAAGCCCTGGATTGGTTCATAGAAGGCTGAAATTGCTGCCAGGTAGCCACGGATGTACAATGTTTTCAATTCATGTTGAAACAGAAAGTTAAGAAATAGGAGGACTTGCTCTTTGTGCACTGAATCCTTCTTGTGATGCAAAGGAAAAGAAAGACTTCCACACTGCATCATACAATCTCTTAATAGAAGGCTTCAGTCCTGCATCCAGTATTGAGAGCAATCCTTCAGGAAGGCCCAGATCTAAGGATGGAAGACACAGGGTACATATAGCCAGGTGCAATCCTCTCAAGAGAGTAGGTTCAGTTACAACAGGAGCTGCAGGAAGGTTAGATCAGACATCCATAACAGTTGGGTTAACCACAGTTGTCTAGGCCACCACCACCACGTTGTGACTATGCAATCCATTCTATCCCAATGAACATTTGCTAGCACTCTCATGATTAGAGGAATGAAGGGAAATAGGTAGACCAATGTCCCTGACCAATTCAGGAAAAGAGTCCCCGCCAGTTCTCACCAAAGAGCAGAAACAGGTATATACTGTGTTATCCCAAGTGGCAAAAAGATCAAACTGAGATATTCCCCATTTTGAAAAGACCTTCCTGAAACTCATGGTACTTGAGAGTCATGTAGCTCAGTGTGTTGGCTGAGGTGTTTTCAATACCAGCAACATGGATTTCAGGAAGGGTGATGTGCCTGTTGACACATCAATCTCAGCTCCTGACAACTACAGCTACTGGCCACAGGTGGCTCCTGTTTCTTCGGAAAGACCACCACAGTAGTGTTGTCTGTGGCAATCTGGATACAGTGACAAGAGAGGAATCTTTAAGCCACAAAAGCTTTCTTCACCACAAGCATTACAGGCTTTTAACTCATTCCATGTCCCTCAGATCTTCAGAGAATCCCGACATGGAGGCATCTATGGTCACAGTGAATGCCAACTCAGGGGAGAGCAACAAGAATCCTGTTGGTGAGGTTGTATCAATGTGTCCACCACCCAGGCTCATCCCAATTTTGAGATCTAAAGTCAAGTTCATCAAGGGTTCTGTCTTAGGTGGAATACACAGATGAACCCCAGCTACAGAGGAAGATCCTTGAGGCCGTGAACAATCTGAATGGCAAAAAGAAAACTAAACACTCCTATTCCATCCTGAAAACATGAGAAACACCTGTGTGAATACTCTACAGAAATATGGAAGCATGCATCTCTCAACTCAATCTCTTTTGTGCAGCGCAAGTAGAATGTTATGAAATGTCATCATATGTGTGACAAAGAAGCTAATGTCTCTCAGATCCAGAGCCCTCCATCCCACTTTGGTACTCTAAAGTATCTGGAGTAGTAGCCACCTTGAAGTTGAAAAGGACAGATAGACTCACTGCTTTCAAAGTGTGCCATAGATTCAATCTCCATAATCAAGGCTGTAGACTGAACCATACTCCTCTCCAGAACCATTCCAAATACCCATTCCCAGTCTGAGATAGGAAAGTCATGCAGGCTAATTCCACTGGGAGATGGTGGCTGACTGGCATGACCCTGAGGCTGCAGAATAAGAATGGAAAATCAGTTGAGGTGCTGCATCCTGGATCTCCCCTTCCAATACCAAAGTTGCTAGGGCAATTTCTCCTCTCAATACTGTAGGGTCAGATTCAAGCACAGTAGGACTTGTTCAGTTGCATCTGAGTGGCGAATCTCTGAATGCCACTTTAGTGACTTGCAGCAGTTTCACTGCTTTAACCCTCTTTGCTAACTTCTTAGCCTTGGACATCTTCAGTGGATATCCGAACATTAGGAGCATGATCTGGCTCATGGTTAGAGCCACAACTGAGGCAGGAAGAGAAGGAGGTGAGACTGAAGTCTTGGAAGAAGATAGGTTCTCCTTCTCCACAGATCTGAAGAAATTGATCACCTGCAGTGCCTTATACCACAGTTCTCCTCTTAGGCAGTCTGCCTTGTTTCTTCAGGCCTGTTTGGTCAAGACCTGGCACCAAGGGCAGGATTCTATGCTATAGACTTCTCCTAGGCAGAAGAAACACAGGGAGTAGCTGTTGGTAGGTGAGAGTTTACTCCCACAGTGGATGCATTTTCTAAAGGGTATCTTTAGAAGGAAAAATAAATTTTGGGAAGAAAGTATTAGAAAGGAGATGTGCAGAAAATCAGTAGAAGAAACAATAGGGGATTTCAAGAAAGAGACAAAAGGATAGTGAAGTAAGGAAAACCGCAAGGAAAAGAGCTCAGAGCACAAGGGAAATAGTAAGTCACTAGGAGAAGAAAAATTGAGTTGTGTTGAAGAACTGAGAAAACAGGTGGGAAGTCCTAATATACTGAATGCTTGTGGGGCTGGGGGGGGGGGGTCCTGCCAAAACTACCTGAGTTGTGAAAATTTCCTGTTAACTGGTTCCACACAGGTGATGCAGAGACCATGAAGAAGAACTGAAAGAATTTTGAAAGTTTTTACAACATTCAATCATGGGAATCAAATGAAACAGTGTTTCCTACTTTCAAATGAAACAGTGTTTTCCCATGATCAGCTGCATAAAAAGTTTTAACAGAGCTTCGCTTACTTGCTTGCTTTTCCCTTCCTCATGTTATGGACTTCATCCTGAATTTCCCCATTTGTTACCTTTTTGTAGGTTTTATATTAAGTGATTGAGAACATCACTTAATATATCACTTAATATCCATTGGGCAAAATTTTATATAATGCTTTGTGCATTTGTCTTGTACATAATATTTCCCACACGTGCCAGAATCTTAAGAGTTTAAAATGATTAAAGAAAGGAGAATGTCACACAAGATTATTAATATGCCACAAACTCAACATCCACAAGAAAAAAAGATATATTACACATATTTAGCATGTTTGAATAACATTCACAATATAAGAACAGTTTAAAAACAACATGAATATCATTAAAGTGAATAAGGCTATTTAACACAGGAAACTACACTCCTACTTCAAACAATATGCCTAGTTCCGTAGAATGAATGAAGATGGAATGTAAGCATGCATATGCCCTGAATTTAGACCAGGAGTATAAAAACTTTTAGTGTTTAAGATGAATTCCATTCCTGAGAAGCTCTTGGGGGCCATATTCTAGTGATATGTGGGGTTTGAAGACAAAGGGGGTGAGATCAAGATTAGTAAAGCTCTTACTGTAACCAACTAAGTCTTAAAGGTTCTCGGCATTTTAGAATGGGGAAAATTGCAAAAAACCAGGAACCACCAAGTACTTTGGTGGGGAAGGGGTTAGGGTCAGAGGCAAACACAGAGAGCTTGGGAGCTACATGCTACTCTTCTAACATATAATTTTATACAAATTTACTAACAAAGTCTCAAGTAAATTCTTCTGAATTTGGAGGACCTCTTTTTTGAGCAAAGATGTACAGAATTGCACTGCTTGTGCATCTTGGTAAAACAGGCTCTAGTCCTCATGACAGCAATCTCACACTTGTTACTTTAAAAAGTCATCCTCCAGAGTTCTCCTCTCTCTTTCAAAGCTCCATTATTCTAAGACTCTAGCTTACTAGGCAGAATGTTAGTTTCTGTTCTAGATTCAGATGCTTCTATCATCAGAATAGGAAGGACCAAAAGGAATTAACAATGACTTAAATAGAAGAGACTGAAGTGAATATTGGGGTGCGGGGGAGGTCTGTTGTTGCAAGCACAGTTAGCACAGCAGAGAAGAGAGATGGTGAACCAGGTAAGGACAAGACAATAAATCAAGCAGTTACTCAGAAGAGATGAATTATGACTTAGTCAAGGGATAGTGACTGTCTTAGGGGATGGAAAATATACATGTCTGAATCAGGATGTGCAGAATGATACCAGGAGCTTGAATAACTAATTTAATTAATGAATAAGGTTGTTCAATGCAACTTGGGAAAACTAGTTAGTTTATCAAGTCCCCCTTTTGAATAAGAGACAGTACATAAGTTAACCTATCTGATGGTGAGTGTAAAAAGATATCTCATGCATGCATAATTCTATTGGGAATAGACCCCTAAACACTATGTACTCAGATGTGTACAATACCAAAAGAAGGGAACACCTAAGATCAGTGAAGTGAGCAAAGAAGAGGCTTGCCTACACTAGTATTCATAAAGGTATAAGATAGATACTAGCTTGAGCTCACATATGTGCCGAGTTTATAAGCCTAAATTACACAAGATTTTTTTTAAAAAAACAAGTCTATACAAGCCCTACTCAGAATTTTTTCACATTATTCACAAAAACTATTTGCTTGGAATGCCCTGATAAGAAAGGAATTGTAAATACAACTGACAAGTTCTGCATGGAAAACATGTTTTCTTTATGACACACCTGTATCTGTCCAGTGATAGTAGTACAAGACCATGGCTCTCAAAATGGAAGGTGGGCCTTCCAAAAAGCAAGCAAACAAACAAAATGAAAAAACAGGTAGCTCCTAGGAAAAGCTTACACCCTACTATGAGTTCCCCAAGCTCAACCTTTAGGATACATTCATATTAACAATTTAATTGGAGACTGTGGATGTGGTCACCAATTTGTTCAAAGTATCGGGTTACTGAAATGTCTGCTAACTTCCTTTTTGTTTCAACCCAGATTCCATGTACTTTGCATGGAGTGAAAAGCTATCTTCTTGCCATATTTCACAGCATGCAAATGAATGGTTATCATGCTTTCTTCCACCCACCACCCAAAATAACTACACAGTGGCTTCATCACCTCAGCTATTCATACAGCTGCTCTTTCATACAGTGTGGGTTAACAACTAGAATATATTCTCAGCCATGCTATGCGAAAGTCTACATTAGAAGATAAGAGAAGACACAGTCTCCAAGCAACAAAACAAATTAATCCCATGGAAGAAAGAGACACTGCACTTGTGATTCCAGACCATACCACAGTGGTTTGTGCACAGACATGGCTGCTATTCTTGATTTTGTAGGTAGCATAACTGCAAGTGTACACTTCTTTAGCTTAGCAAGAACAGACATTTTCACATTTGAAAAATCCATTACGACAATGTGTGAGCATCCACCACATAAGTAACACAAATATCAATGGAATGCAAGCAATTGTTTGTATCCTTCCTCTTGCTCCAGCTTGTTCCACCCAACACAGTAACCTCTAATATCAGTACAGTTTTACCACCTGGCCCCTCTTTATCATATGCTGTTTAGCTATGCTCCCTCTAAGCAAAGGCCAGCAGCAGCATGAAAAAAGCACAAATATGTAGCTGGCCTCTCCCTTGTGAAATAAAACAGGCGTAAAATTATAAAGATATGCATCTAAGAAAAGAACTTCACCCATCTCAGAAATGGAAAGAAAACAGATGCACAGGCCTCAAGTGACCAGGTTTCTGGAATCTCAATCTTCTTAAAACCCCCCAAAGCTAGCAAACATTATAGAAGTCTTCCAACAGATTAAGAAGATTCGCACAGAAGAAAGAAACAACACAGGCCTATTATATACAGCATACTTTCCCTGAAGGAACTAGCAACATTCTTCCCTCAAGCAAGCCATGAGTCTAAAACACATGCAACACCTTCAGACCAATGTCAGCAACTGCCACACTGACATGCACATATTTGAGGATGTAAACATTATATCTAATACCATAAGGGATTTGCAGCATCTTATACATGGTAGCCATGCCATTAAAATCAAAGGATGACTTTATTAAAATGGGGATTTGATTAATTAATTTTAACTGCCATAGAGCTTACTAATTTAAAAATCTGAGTCAAAGACAAATGGTTCATAGTAACTAATGTGAGAACTTTTGGACTTCTGCCGCCTACTATGAAAAATCAACATCATAAAGAGAGGAACTGAAAGGGGAGACAAGGAAGCCCTCCAAAGTATGCCTTCTTGCCCCACCTATTTGGAAAGAGAAATCTCTCAGGCATTTCCTTCATGCCAAGAGGCGGCACTGATGAGTTTGAGGAAGGGGGAGGGGGTTAGAGATATTCAGTTTTTCTACTTTCATGGTGGTCCTGTGCCCCTAACCCCTGCAAATGTGCAGGCCAGCTGTATAATTTTCCATACTATCCAGGCATCCACTGGGGAGCTTGGAACCTATCCCCTGGGGATAAGGGGTTCCTACTGTACTGCATTGTATTGTGTTTTAGTAAATATGGAAGTGTTTAAGTGTTTCATATGCATAGAAAGGTAATATATACATATACTACACAAACATTTGGTTTACTCATGGTAAATACCTGCCATACATACATGAACCAACTTACATACAACTTCAACTTAAAGACTTTCTTACAAACAGAATTCATTCATAACCAAGGGACTGCCTATATTCCTTATTACATAGGAGCAAATGTAACATTTAATCCAACAAGCCTTTCAGTAAAGTAAGGAAGCTATAGCACAGTGCCTATCCAGCAACCCTGACACAGCCATGCCATGGTTTTCCCCAAAGCTTTCTGCAAGGAATCTGTTCTTCCATTCTTGGGCAGGGGGTGGAGGTAGTTTGCTACATATCAGAGGGATGGCAGCCATACAACTCCATCCTTCAGACTACTCCTACCTGGCATCAAACGATAGTGATACCAAAACTATGTGCTGCTTACAAAAATCTGCCACCTTAGGAAAAACTTAAGGTGGTATCACAGGCTTCAAACACATGAACACGTTTTCATTAATTAAAATAAATGTGCACTGAATAACAAATAACCTAAAGGTACTCATAAATTTTCCATAGAATGCATGCCATGCTTCTTGATCTTGAAGAAATTATGACACTGAAATTATGACACTGACAGACAGATACACATCCTCTTACATTAAAGACTGGTATATCTCTGGCATCATGTATGTTATGCCCAAATAGCCCAAGCCCAAAACATACACTACCAAATCTGCATAGATGTTTTTACTAGAACCCCAATAATTCCCCACTATAGGTCATGCTAGCCATGGTTTATGGGATTTTTAGTCCAAAATATCTAGTATGAACCAGGCTGTCTATACCTGCATACAGTCTAAACAAAAGCAAACAAACAAAAATTAAACAAAATGATACATTTCTGGCAATCTTAAAATTGAACAAAGGAGTAACAATAGACTGGCCAACCCTAGCAGTTTAGTGTTATTATCAATACAAACACATTCCCTACTAAAAACAGAGTTTGTTCTGCTATAATTAGGCTTAATCTTCAGATGCATGAGGTGACAGGATGAACTGTCCAATATCGTACTGCTGATACGGTTGAAAAGGTGCCGTGATCTTAGCCTTGACCAAGAAATGATCTGACTAAGCCAAGACTTAGGGTACAGAAACCTCAGTCTTCAAAACCACTTGTTTAGAGCTGAATATAGCATCAAGTGCGTGCCCAGCAGTTTGTGTGGGTCCAGAGACCAACTGGGACAGGCCCATGGCTGCCATGGTCAACATGAGAAACACCATGAGCAGGACCAGATAAACTAGACTCAAAATCAATATTGAAATCCCCAGTTTCAAAGACACACCATATTTATATACCTTCCCTGCCAGTTCATTCAGAACTTTCTACTTTGATACAAAAAAGCAAGGTACTGGGTGCATCATTAAAGGTTACCAGTAGAAAACATTTTCAACTGAATACAGGCAGATAAACTCTAATCAGGTATTAAGTCATCAGTCTGACACAAATTTGTCTCCATGCAATCATGACACAGTGTCCTACAATAACTCCTTTAATATTACACAACAGAGAGAACAGTCATAGCCACATCAGAAAAGTGTGACAGGATGGACAGCGAAAACAAACACCACCACATGTGAAATACTGGTGTATCTTATTTTCTAACTTTTATTATTTTTAAGTTGTTGAACTTCAGCAAAAAATTAAGCTAGCAACCATGGGTCAAGTGCCCATTAAAGTCAATGCAAATATTACCACTGAATTCAATTGAAAAAGTGAATTGCTTGGTTCAACCATGGAAGAGCAACCAGGCTCATGTGAGAAGCTTCCATTAGTTCCCTTGTTTTATTTAGGGACCACCTAACCCCTTTTATCCTTGCCCAATCTCTAAAGTCTTCCAAGGGTTCACCTCAGAATCATTTGGTATTGCCACATACACCCTATGGAACACCTTACCAATATACATTAGGCAGGCACCCACAGTTCTGACATTCAGATGTTTTCTTCAAATGTGCCTCGTTACACCGGCTTTCTTCAAAGTATGACCCAGTCATCTACAGTTTGTAGCACACAGTAAAGTGTGCAGTTTCATTGCTAATAAATTTGTACTATGTTTTATTATTATATTTATTGCTGTTATGCTTCTATAGCTTATGTTCTCCACTTTGATACATTTGTGGAAAGCAGTTTATAACTGAGATAAATAAATATTTGACAATGCTTTTGAACTCTCTTCCATTTCATAAACTTATTGACAAAAGGAATGGGGGCAAAACAGCTTTTACCATCAGCAAAAACTAAATCCCTTACCTCACAGTGGTAGTTGCAGAGTTCTTGAGTTCCTCGAATATATCTTTTCTAAGTACTTATTTTGAGCCCTTGGATTGGATGAGAACTTAAGGGTTAGGTCTCTAGCGAACTGAGACATAAATTAACTTCTCAGTTTTTTTTAAGAATTCCAAGACTGAAAAGCTTTTAACTCTATTGTACTGAAGAAAAGAATGAACTTGCTCTATGTTACAACTATGATCTCCAAGAAGGCTTATTCCACCTCCAGAAAAAATCCCTAATTAACACAGATTCAAGAAAGCTGATTATGCACAGGTAGATACATGCATACAAAGCAGATACACTGTTACTGCACCTGTTCTGAAGCTTAAGGAACCATAAATCAGATAATAATACTTGATTCGTTTTCCTAGAATTGTCACCTCAAGGTGTTATAAGTTAGCTTTCCACAATATGGCATCCACCAGGCTACAACTTCCAGCATCTGACCACTGCTCATGCTATGTGGGACTGATGGAACATGAAGTCCAAACCTTCTGGAGGGCGTCAGGTTGGGAAAAGCTCTTTTAAGCATTATTGGTTGAAGGCCGGGGGAGGGGGGCAGCAAAGAATAAAAACATTTGTGTTTACATTGGAGATTTTGTTTGATTCTCTTACTTTAACTTTATTACTTTGCCTTCCAGTTATCCTTGCTACTTAATTATTAAGCCTTGTTCCTCTCTCAACCCACCATCCAGTTTTGTCCTGTCTTTTATAGTTTGTTCATCCACCAAGTAGGAACTCTATCCCTGTGATGATATATTCTGAAAAATAAGGATGAAGAACCATTTCACAAAACATTTGAAAGCACTTCAACATAATCTGTCTCCAAGGCATCAATTTTCACTCAGGAATGAACCAAATAAAATACATTCTAATAAGTAAATCAAAACCAATTAAGAAATGCCCATTATGAACTTAACAGAAGATTAGATCACAATTAATGAAATGTTTATCTTACCCGAAGATAGATAAAACTTGTAAACAGATTTATCAGTAAAACACATGTTTTTGTTCCAATAATTTCTGTAAGTTTTATTCTCAGTAGTGTTAAGAAAAAGTCATGGCACAAAGTTTCCAAAAAAATGGAAGATTTTTCTCCACAAAATCTCTGTAATAAAGTAGCTAAGTTCTGAGTTATTGACATGCCAACATCAAAACAAAGATGTCTGTCGGAAAAAGAAAACAAATGAGACTGGAATGACTCAGACAAAAGAAACACAGAAAAGGCAACAGATGTTACCAACTAATTTTGACAATTGACAAAACTTCCTATCCTTTTTCACAGCAGTACAATTTAGCCACTACAATCTGTATAATGCAGCCTATAATGCACAACTCCTCTTAAAACAAGTGTGCTAAACAGAAGAAAAAGGATGAAAAATTATTTGTTTTAGCCTAGTTTGCTTTGGGTTGGACAGCTGGAATGCTAAGATAAACTAGTGTTGATCATAATGGGATAAGTTGCCGCAAGCCTTTGAGTGCGCACTCTCCCTCTCCTCTCTCTTCCTCCATGGTAGCTAAAAGGAGGCAGGGAACTTTGCCTCTGTTTTATTAATGTTATTATTAACTGCAGTTTAACACTATCCAGAACCTAAATCACAACTATGGTTTGCTGGAAATAAGTCAACTTTGCACTATAATTAAGATAAAGCCACAGGTCACACTGGAGGAGAAAAGAGGATATCATGAAAGCTTCATGAGAGCTGCATCTTGAAATGCCATAGTTTATTATGACATCTAAACCAGCTATGTGTCATATAGTTATTTATTTAAGGCTTTTATATCCCGCGCTTTACAGTGTCTCAGGGCAGTAATACAATACAATAAATAAATAAGATACAGCATCCACATAATAATATATAAAAATCAATCTTAAAACATGAAGAGCTGCACAATCAAATACTGTACTTACCACATGGATTTAGCCATGCAATGTAAGTTCTCTCTCCCTCTCCCTACCCTTTCCTCTTCCTCCACAATGGGCTAACAAAACAGGCTACATAAATGATAAATACTAAGCATTGCTAATGCGTATATGGGATGTGGGATGACTTTAGTACCTCAGACATTCAGTATTGTAATTTACACATACATACACCTACTGACTCATTCTTTGGTGACATTGTGCCTCATCTGAAATGTCCCTAAACTTTCTACCTTTCACATTTATATACCAATTGGTGCCAAATTCACCCCAGAAGCTCCAGAAAGCAAAGGCCTCCAAAAGAGACATAAAGCAAGGATCAGTTCAAATAATCTTGATCTCTTTTGAAACCTAAGATTCTACGCCAAAACTTCCAACAAACAAAATGAAAATTCATTGAGGGAAAGCTGTACTATGATAGCTTTTAAGTTAGTACACCAAACCATTCTCATACAAATAAAAGAGCCCAAATCTGCTACACAGATTTCTCAGTTTGCATAGCCTCAGGAAGAAGTAAAACATAACCTGTGCTTGCTCATGGCTGAAAGCCACCCTTATCCTCACTGCAACCCCTTTAGGGAACATTCCAGGCAGAACAATTTTTTTTGGAATTTTGCATTTTATAACCAGAAGCATTTTCTCCAAAAAGTCACCCCAGAAGTGATGTGTCAGGGGATTAAACTCCTGCCTTTTTTTTTAACTTTCAAGAAACTTAAGACAGCTTATATATTTCTTCTCCTGCTCTCAAACAACCCTATGAGGTAGGTTAGATTGAAAATCTGTGACAGGCCCAAAATCACCCAGTGAACTCCATGGCTGAGTAAGGACTAGAACCTAGATTTCCTGAGACCAAGTCCCACACTCTTTCCCTGTTTTGTTAAAGGTAATGCATGTTCATGCCCTCTTGATTAAAAGATTAATAATAGAGCACTGGAAAGATAAAAGTTCACCCCCTATAATGCAATGGACTGAAGATTTAACAAACTGTTTGGCATTTGAATAGATGACATACAGATGACACTACACAGCGATATGGATATCTGACTTACCTTTTTTGAAGCTTATGCAAAATAGATACAGTTATACCTATTCCATATGAATTTTTCTCCTTTTTTCTTTTTTATGCTTTTTGTATTGTTATCCCTAACTAAAATTGAATTTCAAATATTTTGATCCCAGAGGATTAAACGACTAGAGCATGTCATAAGCGGAACCAGGGTTCAGACTACATGGCGTAGGAGGCCCCTTCTGACTCACTCAGTTTCTATGTTTCTATGATTCTGTGTAGAGTGATCTTTGAGTGAGTCAGTCTACACAGCAATCAGCCCTAAGAATAAGCTGTGTGCTATGGTTGGTTCACCAGTGGACAGTTTTCTAGTAAAAGCAAAGTCATGCAGCTGGAGTTTGGCTTTCTCAATGTCCTTGGATGCTGCCCACTATAACACCAAGAACTTATAAAGACATTGACCAATCAAGGCTTCACCATTTTGAGTAGCTGGAGTTGTGCACTTGTGTGATTTCAAACTGCCAAGCAAAACAAAAACAGTATTTGTGCACATTTCAGTTGCAAAATAAGGAAAAAGGTTGAACCAATGATAATCCCTCTAATATGCTGCTCAAGTACTTTGGGAGAACTGGCAGTGCCTGTCACTTTGAAAACTGCAAAGTGTTACCTCCTTCCCCCCCACACACATATATGAACAGTCTGATAAGTGGCAATTACCATTAAAAAGGTTGATATTGCACTGGGGAGATCCGGTCAGTGAAGAAGTTCCAAACTGCTGCAGTGACCTGGTAAGAGTTGCAAGGGATCTCATAGCTCTCACTGAGTGGCTCATTGCTTCACTTGAGTCATGATGGGATTCATATGTCAGGGCTGGAGTACAGGCCAACCCATCATAAGTCCAGAAAGCCCTAGATCTGACCACAAGGCCATCAGGGTGGCTTGTTGTCCCAATTATCCCATTATATCTTATTGCAATGGCTAATTGCCCATGATGGGTTGCTGTGTCATGCATACCGAGTCAATCTATACCACCATAATTCAGAAGCAATTATCAAAGCAATTCAAGGGAAAATATACATGCACTGAGAACTACAACTACCAGTATTTCATTAATGAACTAAGGCGTTTGTTTCATTGTAATACATTTATTATCCATGTATTTAACTACCCTTCTGTCTTGCAAACATGCCTCTGTAACTTTCACAAGTAGCAAGGCTATCAAATGCCCTTACCTGAGACAGCTGTCAGCCGACTAAGTGCATCTTTGCTATAAAGGAAGTCATAGTCTTGAGTTTATAAGAGCTGAGCAGCACTTTGAAAAACAGGACATTTTGGAGGGCACATTCATATGATTACCAGAAGCTTGATACAACTTGATGGCATGTTAAGAACAATAGTTCTATTTCTCTCTGAGCTGTAGTACCTTGCAGACACAGTCACACAACCCCTTTGATTTTTCCACATTTCACTGTATTACAACCTGAAATGGATTGTACTGGCATTGTTACCACTTTATACACAAAATACTCCACAGTGAGAAGCAAAGTATTTTTATGTTAAAAAGTTAAACTGGCACTAACTGGCAATTGTTAGTTGCATAAACATTCACATCCTTTATTGTAACATGCCTACATAAATTCTAGTATAACTTGTTGTCTTCAGACACCATATATGATAAGTTAAATAGAATCCACCTGTGTGCAGTTCCACTACTACTTGATCTCGGATTAAATATCCTGGCTTCTGGAAGACCCTAGGGTTTGTTTATGTCTAAATAAATGGCACTGAAAAGAGGAAGGAGCTATCAAAACAACTCCAGTATAAATTTGGGCAAAAAGAACCAATTGTGGTTGGATTGTTAAAAAAAAAATCCAAACTATGAACAGACTTGATTTAAACTTGGCTTGCTGCCTAGGCCAGGGCCAAATGTGGAAAAGAAGTTTGATGAGTACAAGAGAGCCAGATTGTGGGAGAATCTTCACATCACTAGTGGGGATCTGTTACTCCTTCTGAAATAGATGCCAATGAAGTAATTTGATTGGGCAAAACAGGGTACTCCAATGCATTATTTCATTCTTAAGTTCTAATGTTTCTTATTTGTTCACCAATAGGTATTTATAAATATAGACTGTGGGCTGGTATAACTATTCAGACTCAATCAGTACTTCCAATACCAAAGAGAGTTCTGAAGCTGTAAAAGCAACACGGCTGAATTTTGATTCTAACAAATGCTATTGCCATATAGCCATAGCTGGTAATTCATTATCTCCACAGGAAACTGAGAATGGCAGGAAGTTTTCGTCAGTACTTGCCAAATGATACGAAGCAATAATCAGCCTGGGCATCCAATTCTACCACAGAAACATTTTCTTGCTGTTATTTAAGTCTGGGATTCCCCACAGGGTTAATTTTATTTATTTACAGTATTTCTGTACTGTTTCATATCCAAACAGATTCCAGAGTGGTGAAGAGTATATGGTTAAAGCAAATTAAAAAATGTTTTAAACATTTTAAAACAAGATAACATTAAAACCATGGCTTGTCAGCAAGAAAAGCCTTGCCAGAATAGGACTGTCTCTACCAGGCAATAAAAATAGTGTTGGTGCCTGCCTGACCGCCCAAGGCAGGGAATTTCATAGAAAAGGAGTAGTCACACTGAGATCTCCTCTCCTGCTGGACTGCACTAGCCCCCCAGTGACTGACCAGGCAGCATGGAGCTTTCTCATGTACCCTAGTCCCAAGGTGTTCAGGGCTTTGTATACTAGTACTAAAATTTTAAACTTGGTCTTGTAGTAAACTGGTAACCAGAGCAGTTCTTTTAGCAAAGGAGCTGTATGCTGAAAAAAAGGCAGCTACTAGCAACAGCTGAAATGCTGCATTTCACATTAATTCTAGCTTGTGGAGGAGCCTTAAGGGCAGCTCCACATATAGGTATTACAAGTACTGGTAATCTCAAGAATGGATTACTGCATCACTGGGGCCAAGCTATCCTTATCCAGGAGGGCCATAGCTTGCAAACCAATCAGAGTTAGTAAAAGAAACTCCAAGCCACTGCAGTCACTTGGGACTCTAGTGATAAGTATGGTTCTAGAACTGCCCCCAGACTAAGATACCTGTTCTTTCAAGTAAGCAGAAATTTGCTCACAAAAATAAATTAAACTATAATTGAAGTGAAAGTGTGTACCATACCTCTCACACTGCTGTAATGTTATGTGTTTTAGTATACTGAGAACCCAATGCAATTCATTTGGGAAGAGAATCCAAACACAGAAGATCCATGAGCCTGGAGAAAAGTTTACTCTGAGCATAAAAAACCAAAATACAGTACTAGTCAACAGATAAGTCTCATGATATAACTAAAGACTGGAGAGGCTGAATTTACCTTCTTTAATGGAAAGCTGCACCCTTTTCAAGAATATTTCTGATGGGTGGAACCAGACATGAATTTATGAAAAAACATAGAAACAGAGCAAGTCAGAAGGGATCTCCTGGGCCATCTAGTCTGACCTCCGGCACCAGCCGGTTCCACTCACGACATGCCCACCATGTGGATGTCCAGCCTATTATGAAAAAAGCATTACATTGGTGAAAATACTTGCCATCTGTGACAAGACATGAAGTTGCTGTCCCTATTCAACCTGATTGAGCTACAGCAATTTTACCAAAAAGAACAGGTAAACACTTTAGGATACAGATATGCAAAGAGACTTACCCAAAAAGGTATGTAGCAGTAATTACCAGACTGGTATAGTGGTTATGAGAATGGGACTGGAACTCAGGTGATCTGGGTTCTAGTCCCTGCTCAGCCATGGAGTCAGCTGGATGACTTTAGGCACGTCACTCTAAGCCCAACCTACCTCACAGGGTTGCTGTTCTAGGGATAAGAGAGAAGCAGTAGGAGAATAATAGAAGCTGTTTTGAGTTCATTAAAAAGAAAAAAAGGAGAATATAAATCTAATAAATAAATTGTTACCAAACGTGCCTCTTTGGCTTGGGATGGGGAATGAGGAGTTATACAATCAACAAGTGCCAGTTTGTTTTTGTTTACCTAAGTTTTGTTCCACAATAAAAATATTTTATACCTTCACAGTGCTGAGTATCTTGTGTTTATCTAGTAATAACAGTATCAATTCCAGGTTGTGGGAAATATCACCTGAAAAATATTAATTACAACTTGGCCTACTACTATTGGTACTACAATTGGTATCTATTCATTTTTACTAATGAACCTATGAAATCTTTTTCCCCCATGGAAAATTTTCTATCCTACATCACTGTGGCTAGGAGCAACAGTCTTAAGCCAGACACATTGAACTAACACTGAGCAATTTTTGTCTCAAATAACTGGACACAGTGTATTGAAGAAGACTGGGTACAGCAATGCAGGAACAGATCTGGGTGCTCATATTCCCCAACCACACCTTGCCAGCTGCCTAAAATTATTTATATTTATTAGGAATGTCAGGCAACATGCTCTTTAAAAGGATGCATTCTCTTATATGTTTCACCAAAAGGGGGGGGGGGGACTGTGAGGATATCTGAAACAAAACAAACTGGTATACAATGGTGTTTCCTACTAGAGTAACCTCTCAGGACAATTTACTGCATTTTAGAAAATGTAATAAAATGTTCCTCTAACAAATAACCTTCAAAACCTAATTAGCTATATTGTATGGGGGGAATCTAATTCTGCATGCACTGTCCCTGTTCTTACACCTAAGAAATCATGTTCAATAAAATTAATGCCATGAAATACTTGCCTCTGGAAAGCAATATTTAGTATATATCTGTGCCAATACAAACAGCTTCAGTTCTAAAATAGATGTTATATTAAATATACGAATCTTATCAAACACTATATGATGCAATTTTATTCTCATCAGTAAATATTTTGATTGGTTAATTTGTTTTTGAATTAACTACTTTTTCTACACACCTTTTAAAATACTTCCTTGTAGCAAATTTGTTCTAAAACAAGCCTGAAGGATACTCATAGAACCATGATGTGCCTCAGGCCCTTAAGAGTACAATAAAGTATGTAAAATATGTAAGTCCAGTAATTAGGATGGTAGTTATCTCTCATGCAACATGAGTCAGCTCCCAAAGTCAAGTTTGATGTTCCATACAAATCATCGCCATGGAAATTCCCACATAAGAACAGTCCATTAAGATATCTGAGAAAATGATTTTATTTTGCTTTGTACTACTGTATCTTAGGTACAAGATAAGTAAATCCATCCAAATCAAAGCTGAAAAATCAAAAGACTGAAAAGTACAAAAAAGAGTGGATTCTAGCATCTTGGTGGTATCATGCTTGGCAGAAAAAAAAAATCTCACAATTCTGCTTTTCCTCCATCCATACATTCTTGACACAAGATAAGAACAGCAAAAGATTGGTCTCCCTTTCCAAAGTTTCTCTTCCCAAACAAATTAGGAGACAATTTAATTCACTCAGTACCTAGTGGTCAAATTTCCCTAAGCACATACTTGTTGGTTTCCTTTAACATTCATAAAGTCTGCCATACCAACCTTTCTGTAACACTATAAACATATTTGTATGTTCTTCAAAGTAGACTGTCTCTTTATCAAGCTCATACGCAATGCCATGGTTTGTTGCTACACAACCAAGGCTCAGCTTCACGTATTCCCTTTTCTTTTACAGGTCCTTTCATTTATGAACACCTGAAGAATGTTTACAATT
This sequence comes from Varanus komodoensis, assembly GCF_004798865.1. Lineage (NCBI taxonomy): Eukaryota > Metazoa > Chordata > Lepidosauria > Squamata > Varanidae > Varanus > Varanus komodoensis. Next base: position 20,361,476 of record NW_025335438.1, read on the forward strand.
TTCCTACAAACCAGCAAATAATTTGTTAAGGAGTGCATAGAAAAGGAGGAAGGAGCACACATGCACAGGGCTTTTTCCCCTTATTCCAAATTATGGCTTACTGTGAACCAGCCTAGTATGCTGAGGAGGAGTTGGATTGTATTTCTGGATTCACCCTGCATTAGACACAACATTGACATTCAATTCCTAACAACAGAAGATGAAATCCAACAGCATCAGTCCACTAACACAGGATACCCCCCTCCTGTGCACCACCAAAATCTACTTTAGCAGATTGGCAGACCATGTGGGGGTTCAGAGGAAGGAAAGGAAGTGGAATTCTGCTTGTACACTGTTAGAGAAAACACAAAGAGAAAACAAAAGTATATATACTGAAGAGGAACAAATAGACTTCTTAGCTGCACTATAACAGTACACCAATGAAGTCAAAGCAAATCCTACCAAAATCTCTGTATTTATTGTCCTATTTTATACACTACCCTAACATATTTCAAAAATCACTCTCCATCAAGGAATCATAAAAAATCTCAGGGCAGAGTTTCCCTCTTTCAGACAATATTGTTCTGTTCCATAATTGTTTATTTGAGAGTAGTAATTTTAAGTATAAAATAAAATGCCCTATATTCTGCACCAAATAAGCCAAATGTAAGATATATTGGCACAGAAACCTATACTACTGCTCCCAAAAAACAGTATAATTTATAATGTGCATTATAAAAATATGCATAAACATTTAACTCTCATCTTGCAAAAACATAGAATAGTTTTCTATGTGGCAGTATTTCAACTAACAGAAGAAAAGGGTCTCTCAAAATTGTAGTACTTCCATTAATGATTCTATACACCAGAAAACTAAATTAAGCAAACCTTGCATAATATGATTACTAACATCTAAGGGGGGAAGAGTAAAATTATGAAAGTGTTTACACATTCCATGTATAAATAGAGATGGATAATCAACTTTATTGAGATAGGCATATGACCTTTAATAAGGAGAGCTGAAAATTCAGAATTAAAATATTAGTAACTAAGAAGATGAAACTAAAACATTTTCTTTCACCCTAACTTCTTGCATTCCAGCAAAGGAATATATGGTTTGGTTATTTTAAATGAGTAACACAGCAATCCCATGGACCCTGGACAGTGTCTAAGGAGGGCATAAATTCTTCAGATTCCCAGATCCCAGAGAAGAGCTATGTCCTCAGAGCTGGGACCTGCACTTAGATTATCATATCCTAGATTATCCTCTCCTTCTTCTTCAAGGTCATAAAAACAACCTCAGTGAAGGAGGAAAGAAAGCTAAGGAGGGGAGGAGTCTGGGACCAGGAAACAGACAAGATATCCTTGTGGTATCTCCTTCCTTTCTCATACACAGCACCCCAACAGTCAAAAACGGCCATCAAGCTGACTTGGGAAAGTGAGGGTGGAGAAGCAAAGATGTGAACATTACCTACATGCTTTTCCCACTCTGCTTAGGATGCCCATAATTCTCCAAGTTCAGAGGTTTATAGATACCTCCACTGGATTTTACCTTAATATAGTACTCAAAAGCTACATCCACTTCTAGTATAAGCTTGCTTTTGAATATGGATTTCAGATACTTCACTAGCTCTTGAAATATCAATGCATCACATTTGTTCACTCTAAAATGCTTAATCTAAAAGAGTCTGCCCATATCTGTCAGATACCCTTTATTTACTTTATCATTGGGGTTCATGAGGAAGAGATCCCGAAGCACGCAATTGGCCAATGCAACATGTTTAAATTACTTAAATGCCACAATACTGCATGCAATTCATTAAATTACATAAGATTTTAAGAGTCAAACTTTCAACACGTTTTTCAATTCTTAAATAAAGGCCAAAATGCCCAAATTGGTTCTTGACTCCCTCTACTGGAAATCTTCCAATTTATGAATACCTTGAAGGAAAATTGAAAGCTTACAATCTAGAATTCCAGTAAATGGCTCCAACCAATTAATACTGTATGTTCAGAACTTACCATTCAGTTTGCAACTATTAAATTTAATATCCTTAAAAAAGATCTAGTGGGGCTGCCATGGAGTTAAAACTGAAGTGTTGAGAACCAAAAATGATAGAAAGCTATATAAAAATATTTTAAGTAGACACAGAGAATAAAACATTAATTAAAAAATTAACCCATTTTAATAGGGACTAAGTTTATATTGAGAACAAAATCCACAGATCAAAACAGAGGCTCATTTTTTCACCATACTTTAACCTAAAAATATATTAGCTGCAGATTTTAACAAAAACATATCCAGAAATCACTGCATTCTCAAAGGAAAACTACATCAAGACAGATTTAGAAAAATTGACCTCATGTTAACCTGAAGCACTAATTATTTTGACAACTTTCAGCCCATTTCAGCAAATGAAGGAAGCAAAATTATCAAATGGCTTCATGCTGATACTTAAAAGATTTGCAAATCAAAAACTGCTTTGTACCTTTGAAGGTTCATCTTCCTTCTCTTCATCAGACATAAACCTGCTGCTTCTACAAGAATCATTGTCTGATATTTCTAAAGGAACCTCAGTTTTTGATCCATTACACTGTTCAACATCATCCTCATAATTGCTATCGTCCTCCCAATCAATGAACTGTGGTTCGCCTTAATGGAAGAAGAAAAAATAGAATTACTAGGAGCAGCAAAATGCTAACATCCCCACAAAACTTTATCAAGAAAACAGTAAGTACCATATTTAATCAATGGTTAATCTAGTACAGCAGCTTGTTCACACAATGACCAAGCAGTTTTCTGTAGGAAAGCCACAGGTAGGACATGAGCACCTTCCTGCCCATGTTCCCCAGCAAATAGTATACAGAGACATAATGCATTATTTTGATCTTTCAAAGATGTCTGACCAAATACAACACTGAAGCTTACTAGTTCAATGGTTTCTTGTGAGCACTAGCGGCTGCTGAAACTGCTCCTTACATCTTACAAAATAAGGTACCTCTTAAAATGGGTAAATAAGCCACATAGAGCTAAGATTTCCAACTTCCCTACCCATGTTTGTCTTATACTGTTAAGTGTATGACCTGCAGAAATGTTTGCAACTTCTTAACTCCGTGCTACCAAATTTCTGTATATTAAGCTGCTGGAAAAAATGGTGGTAGTAATGATACTACTGATTTTGAAGAGCTCTTAATTCAACAACATAAAATAATGCAATTTTAAATGTGATAATATGTTCTTAAAAGTTTAAAATGAAAAGTGGAACAATTGCCAATCTGCAAAATTGGCAGAAAGAGCAGAAAGAGCAAATAATATTTAACAAGGCTGTAGAACACAATACAGTGATCCAATACTCTTTTTAACATGTATCTTTCAGATTTATTAAACCTATACAGAAATAGCTGACAGCATCTTTAGCAATGCAAGCTGATGTTTTCACATAAACAATAGGCAATAATCTGGAAAATAAGCATTACTTCCATTTCACTAAGAACAGCAGGAAATTACAAAAAGTTGTGCCTGACCCAGTTAGACTAGTGTAACATTTACTGAACTAATAAACAAATGCTGAAATACTCTGCTAAGGAAAGACGGCCATCTAGTGTTTCTGACAAGATCATCAACAAGATCTCATGAAGAAATTACAAAAGAGAAAAATAAGGATGTCTTCAAATATTTACCTGGTTCACACAAAACACTATGCAAGGTTGTTGCACTACATGCACAAGCAGGAACAAACCTGAGGAAAGTGAGGCTCAAGCATTGCCCTGCCCATCTCCTCTTCTCCCATACAACCAAGGCCTCCTGAGTTTACATGAAAGTTTGCTTGTCATAATGATGTAGAAAACCAGAGCCTTCCAGTTTCAAAGCAAGCCAACCTCAGCCCTAATTGCTTTGCCAGTTTAACTAACCAGAGGGATTTAACTCAAAAATTCTTATTAGAATAATAAGACATCTAAGCCAGTTCAAAGGCCACAAAAATTGTGTAAGCTTTAGGAAGACTACTAAACAGGTGGGTAGCATGTGGTCCTCCAGATGTTGCTAGACTACAATTTCCATCAGTCCTCACTGTTGCCTATGCTGGTTTGGGCTGCTGGGTGTTGGAAGTTTAACATCTGAGAGACATCAAGTTATCAATCTCTATTTTAAATCCCAAGGTTCCTTTCTTGGCTATTATGAGTAACAGCCATTTGTCCTCTTTAGATATCATGCTCCCCAAATTCAAAAAGGGACTATGCAACTCCAGTAACTTCATATGCTTGTTTCAACAGAAACTTTAAGAGGACCCGTACTTTCATCTCATGATTCTTTAGTAATTCCAGAATTTTAAGAAAATATATGGCATTTCCAAAAATATAAACCATGATTATTATGGTCTTTGCTAACATGTACAACATTTTTGGTCAATAGTAGATGGATGGAAAATTAGTTCACTGACAGATTAAGACTGAACACCAAAGTAAAGATTTCACAGTCTCTTCTCAATAACCAGGATAAAGCAGGAAAAGATGGAAGTGGAGAGTTGTAATTTGCCAAATAATGAGTGTTGAGGGCACCAAGGAAATGACAAGGTAAGCTTTAAGCCTGTGCATAACAGGATAACTGTGTTTCAAGAGGCATCACACAATGGGCAGAATGGATAGATTTAGAATATCAGAAGAAAAAGAGAGAAATGAAATCAGAGTAGGTATATTGACTTGCTTTCAGGAGAGAAGAAACATAAAGGACTTCATTTCCTCATTGGCATCAATTAATCAGAAATGCTGCAGGTATTCTATCAATCTTTGAATGTGGGTTTTGGCCTTTGTCTGGATGGGACTGAAGACCACATGCCACCATCCATTCAAAGGCCAGTATACCTAAAGTCATTTGGATAAAGGAGATAGAGAAACTGATACAACTAATAAGATCATTCTTAAGGAAGCCATAGCCTTAAACAAATGCAGGGTAAAGATCAGCAATACAATTTGTAGAATGCTGGAAACACAGTGCCTCCTTGAGGCCTGACTTAAAGAAAACAACAAACAGGGAGTGAGGCAAAGGGATCTTTTAAAACTTTTAATCATGAATTTCAACAAAAAAAGTTAAAAAGGGAAGGGAAAATATAATCTTCTTGGTTAAATTGAAATTAATCACAGAAGTGCATATGAAATATACTCACAAGTTACACTCATACTTGTTTATAAAAATATAGCAATCAATAAAAACAATTAGGCATAAGCTTTAAGAAAAGCAGACTAAATATCTATAAATGTATCTATTTGCATATGGCACCTAAATATTTACTTATTTATTTATTATTTAAAACATTTCTATGCCGCCCCCATCCCAACAAAGCCTTGGGGCGGCTCACAAATATGGGTGATACTTAGATGCTACCCATCCAGGACTTGAAATCAAGTTTAAGTCTTTAATCCATTGTGATACAGGAGGTTGTCATTTATCTTTCCAATGTTGTAATATCAGTTCTTTAGTTGTCAAAATGACATGAAGAGAGGCAATGGGACTTAAGGGACAAAAAGGAAAAGCTAGCTAAATCTCAAGGTACATTCTTCACACTTAGCTTGGCTACAAGGGGAACAGGCCACTATGCTTAGTCACAATGCATAGTGGTCATAGCAACTTCTGCCTGCCAAGCACAGATCCATGAGATTCTGAGCTTGAAGAAAGCAAAGGATGCTTCACACAGGAAAAACTTTTCACGCAGGGCTTGCAAGGTAGTGTAACACCTGCCCCTTAAGGGCTTGGGATATAAGCTAGGAGGTATTGATCTGAGAAAAGAGAAAGTGAAATACAACCTTGACATAACTGTAACTGCTGGGAGAGAAGGAAAAGAAGAAACGGTTGGAGGAGGCAGCAGCAGAGAGAAATGGAGAAGATAAGAAGAAAGTACAAGGAAAGTAACCATGTGGTAAAGAAGGGAGAGGAGCAGATAGAGCAGTGTTCAAGCCAGAAAAAAGAAGAGAGAAGCCAGAAACTAGGAAATGCAACTGTTCTGATCTAGTCACAGTAACACTGTGCTTTATCACACACTGGCCACATCTATTCCTATTTGGTTTATATAGTTTTATTATTTTATTAGAATTGTCATCTATCAAATTCCTAAACTTATATAACTGTTAAATATTTATCTGTCTGCAAAACAGAAAACCTCTCCCCTAGAAATAAGGTGTTTGGTAACAGCAAGGAAACAGGGACTGCAAGGTATGGATCACAAGGAATGGATACTAAAGCTAGGCAAACCCCAGGCAGATATTGGAGCAGTACAACCATATCCATACTGAGTCCTATGATCAGAAGTACATGTAACTATCCCTGGATCCGGTGACACTTAGATACTTCAAACTTGGAGGGGAAAAAAAGGCATGACTTTGGACAGACTTTGGAGTTCACCAGAGATCTATGGGGATTAACAGTGCCCATAAGAACACCACACTTGATCAGAACAAGGTTCCATGTAGATCAGCATTCTGTTCACAAAGTGGCCAACCACAAGCTGGAAATTGTTGCTTTTGAATTCCCAGAGAATTAAATTTTCTATGATTTTTTTTCAATTTTTATAGAAAAAATAATCTTGATCTAGTGCGTAGAAGACACATGTAAAGTCTCACCTTCATTATATCCATCCTTAAAGATCAAATCATATTTTCTATATTTCTCCTTTTTTAGATGAGGAAGCTCTGAAGTCTTATTTTCATCATCTGAGATGTCACTCCCACTGGAGCTCCATACTATGTCAGTGAATTCACTTGTGCTCTCGCTTTTAGATTTTCCTGTGGAACAGAATATGTAAATGTCTAACACAGTACAACATCAGAGTGTTCCAGAAGCAACATGTTCCCTACAGTTGTGTTACAATACATATGCCACCATGTTAAAATGCCAAAATTCAACATGAATCCCACCTTTAAACAATGTTTAAAACTTAATCACTAACTGCTCCAAATCTATGAAATTACCTTTTAAAACTGATATGAAAGGAAATGGAGAATGCACTACTATGGTCCCAAACAGTGTTTGAGGGAGCAGAATACCTCAGATTCCCATATACGAGGCTGGAGACAATGCTCCAGTCTTGAAGGAAATCAGAGCTCTGACCTCCTTCACTCTCGCAGCTGGTGCAGGGTGAGTAGATGGGGAAGTGAAGGTCCCATCCATCACTCCTCCCTGCAGAGACTGGGTCCACTCCTCTTATAAAGAGCCTTCAAGGGGTATGAAATCAGATAGATCCTGATTCAGACAAAAAGGAAGAGCCAAAATCAAAATGCCAAGGCCAATGGATCAAGAGGTAGGTCAGGAAGCCACTGAGAATCGGCAATTTCAAATTCTGTGGAAAGTTTAGTGTGCATACTAATGGAGAGGGAGACAGACTCAGCATCATTAATCAAATGGCAATGGGGAGAGAGCATACCAGTTGAGATGTTTCAAACACTCCAAGGGATTGGCCCTGAAACAAGAGAACTCATCTTGAAAGTGTGGTTTTCTCTTCTTAGTTTGGAAGAAAGGAGGGATAGTCAGTATGGAATCAACCACATTTCCCTCATAGCCAGTACTCTAACTTTGCTTGCTTCTCTTCTTACTTACATCTGAAACACCCTTTTTTGTTTTACAAAGTCACCGTAGTTGGTCAGCTTTAACACAAAAAAAGCTTTTAATAAGAAAGCTTTTTCCTGGTTTGCTTAGGAGGGGTAGAAGAACAGCCATGCACTATGCCTCCACAGGATGCTCATAAGCTTGTGAGTTCAGGATCATATGATCATCCTAACAGGATTGTACCTGTACTTGAACAAATGCCTAAAACTAGCCCCACTCAAAACAACAAGCAAATATGGCATTTTTAGAGCAGCAAAATCCCAGTAATTATTATCACCACTATTTTTCAATGTCCTAGTAGCACTTCAACTCCCATTTAAGAAATGTGTGAAACAAGATTTGGATTATTTAACACAAACCAATTTATGATAACCTCTTCCTAGGTTTGCACATTCCTCCATCTTTCTCCAGCAACACCATAAGGCGCTTGGAAACTTTTTTTTTAATTAACCACAATTTACCATGTGATCTGAACCATCAACATTGGTTACTCTTAAACCTGATTTGTTGAAACAAATCAGATTCAATTGTTTAAAACAAAGAAAAAATAGAGTTGTTGTGACATGTTATCCAGATCCAAGGGCTATAGTTAGAAATAACAGAAACAAATGCAAACTCCTCTTCACAATGTTATCAGCAGAGGGAGCCAAGGTGGAGTGCATGATGCTGGAGCATAGGGGAGAAGCTAGATTCATTCCCATTTTGATAAAACATGATTTATCATTACATCCTAGCAGAGCCACTAGACATTTTATTTTTACATTAAGACTCAACCATTTAAGATTATGATGTTTACTATTAGAATAGGTTGTTCCCTACACAACAGAAAAATATTAACTATCTATATTGTTACTTTGAGAGAGAAAAGTGGTTCATATACATTGCTACAATGTAATAATCCAATATTATTCCTATATTGAAGGTGGAGCACTAAAACAAAGCTTGACAAAAGCCAGCTACTAAGTTCATGTTAGAGACCAGATTTAAATCAGTGTTTACTATTTCTTACATATGCCATGCACCTGTGAGATCAAGATCTCAAAAAAAAAAAAAAAAAAAAAAAAAAAAAAAAAAAAAAAGATAAAAGCAATTCTAGAAGGCACAGCAATTTGCAGGTAATTTTGTAATTGCTGCATTAAAGAACTACAGGGCCAGTTCACAGTAATGCTGACAGACAAGCATGGACTTTTCTGTCAGTGAAGAGGACAAATCTTAGCCACATGGGCAGCATTGGACACATTTCAAACAATACGTAACATACGACTCATACACATTTAAATCTGGAAACACATCTGTCCTAGCAATATGACTTGGTTCACACAGGGCATTCTATATGCAACAAGGCCTCAGACTCATTCTCACCATGCGAAAAACAAACTCCAATAAATCCTAGTTGTGCTTGGCACATTGTCAGGTATTATTTGACATACATACACTCTCCATCATCATGTGGTTGAACATTTTAGGATCTTAAAGAGTCAATACAACAATATACGGATACAGCTCAAAATTCTATTCAAATATGCATAGTCATTCAGTTTTACTTTTGAAACTGTATCACTCCTTTTAAATTATCTGTTCCAGGAACATCTGTTCCATATCTCCAGTAACAAGGCAACTGCAAAACTTTGGACACAGCCAACATTCAATATACACTGCTCTCTCAATGTTTTTGTTTGAAGAACTGCACTGATGGTAGAACTCTTAATAAGACATCTAAAAAGATTTATTGGATATCTAAGTGCAAGCCTGAGTGTGCCAATACTGTCCCTTTCAGAATGGATGCATGTTTATGGACAGGTTCTGATGTAGATCACACATGCAGTTTTCACCTTCTTTTCCCTTAAGGTAGTAGTGTTATACCACAAGGTAACTGACAGCACAATCCTATACATGTTTATTTGAAAGTAAGCCTAACTTCATTCAGTGAAACTTACTTCATAGTGAATAAGTATAGGTCTATAATCCAAGCAAACTGTTCTCATTGAATATCCACATGAATCTCAAGCTTGTGAACAGGCCCACTGATTGGACTGCTCTCTCTACCATGTACTCAGAAAGTTTTGAAGTTTTAAAAAGTGTTCACCAGGTTATGTTTATCCTGATGAAGCTATGTAGAATTTATTTTACAAGGTTAGTTATAACTCAAATTAGGCTACAACTAAGAAAGAAGTTATGCAACTCTACTATACACAAAGCATTCTGAATAACACAAACAACCCCCCACCGTACTGTTAATAGGAATTGATACAATGCTAGTCATACCTTCAATTGAGCTGATAAATGATGCAATGCATTTCTTAACTCCAGTTCTTTTTTCTGAAGATCTTTCCATCTATTTTAAAGAGAAAATGAATACACAATGAATAATGAACATGAAAAATATTCATTTGCATGCATATTTACCTTAATTGAAGCATCAAAACGATATCTACTTACCTGATAGAAATAAGTCATATTGATGGACTTTACTAAGTAGACATGTACTGTATTATGCTATACATAAATTATAAGTTGCATCTACTAACAGGAGACCCCGGAAAGGCTTGCAATCATATTTTTAAAACACGTAGAGCAATATGCAACAAAAGAATTTTCATTGGCGCAACAGTGCCAAAAAAGGCAACAAAAACAGCAACATACAACAGAAGTTAGCAGAACCACAAACAGCTGCCAACACCACAAAAATTATGCTCAAATTGAACAGCTTTCACCTTCTGCCTAAATGTACTAAGAAAGGACAGTCAAACTTCCATGGGTAAATAACTCCATCTCCTTTAACTATTTGTTAAAAGCTACTGCTCATAATGACCACCTATCACCTCCAGCATCTGGGTCGCTAAGATTTGCTAAGTTCCATAGCATTTATATCCTTCTTCACATTGCCCACTGGCATCTGGTTGGTCACTATGGAAACAGAATATTGTTGCAGATAGGCCTGATTTTCTTAATATTGATAATGAGTATCTCCATTCAAGTTATTTTTCTCCATGTGTTACAATATATATGATTAAGAGAGCATTGAAACAGAAGTGTTAACAATGTATTTAATAACTCTTTATAGTATTTTAATGCCTGTGTTATAGTAAACAGCAAGGTGTGTTTACTTCTACATTTCCTCTTACAGTTTTCTTCTGTCATTTGCAATGTGTTAAAAATGCAGCAGCAGTCTTCAGGTCATGGGATGTGTGCTGTCATTTAAGTTGCTTTTGTGTAGAGGAGGGATGTAACCTTCCAGATGCTTTAGCCTATAAGTAAAACCATCCCTCACCTCTGGTTATGTTAGCTAGAGCTTATAGGGTTTTTATAGGTCAAAATTTCAGGAGGACCATAGGTTTCCCAATCTTACTTGTTATGTAACAAACAGAACTAGCAATACAATTCTAATGCCCTGACAATATTAAACACTATTTTAGAATTTGAATTGTTAAATATCTATGTCAGCAATTGCAGCAATGGGCAATGAACTTTTAGAACATTTTTTTCTTCTTTTGGATGATGGCTACATGAAAACCTGATCGGGTTAATAAGAATACTGGACTGATAAACAAGAAGGCAGCACTCTAAATCTGTGTGAAATGTTTTGCTTATGGCTGCAATTACCAAGAGCAAAAAGTATGGTTACTGGTTATAGGTTTTAGTTAAGAAATTTTACACTGATCAGATGCCAGGAATCTGAAATTACTTTGAACTATGAGGGTTCATATGGAGTTGGCATAACTTGAGAGGAACCATAAAAAAGAGGATGTATTCTGCATGTGGAAGAAAGTGGTAATAAGCAGGCATTAATGCAAAATGCTTCAGGCTTTTTATAAAATAGTACTTAAAATTAGTAGTGCATTCAATTCTTAGTTTAGGGATGCTTCCACAAGATGCTCACAAAGATATTTACACAAATCTCACATTATTCTTATAATAATTATAGCATTTAAAGAAAGATCATCCATTAATTAATGGATTAATCCATTAATTAATGAACAAAGGGTTCCAGCCATAGTTAGATGCAAAAGATCCTTTAAATAATGAATAAAATCTTAGCCTAACCAATTAAAATTTGCCTTTGCTAATTAACATTGGACTCCATCAGTTAGTCAAGTAAACAATCAGTTTAAAGCTTGCAGTCCTAATTACTATATATACTTCACATAAATCAGTTTATAATAAAGCATTAATAGTTTCCATGTAAGTTTCACTAACAACACTTTATTGTGAACAATCAGTTTCACAGAAGAGATTGGAAGCAAGCTATAAGATCATGTACAACACCTCTACTCACTAACATAAATTTCCCTGCTCTTTCCTCATCAGCCTTAACTATGCCTTCTGGGCTGTCTGCCTGGACTGATAACTTTTTAGTAAATATGTTTAAACATTAATAGTACTGTAACTCTGGTTAATGCTAAGGGTTTTCTTATAACCAACTAAGCTAACTAGTATGGCCGGCCAATGTTAAGAACTGGCAGACTTGGATGCTTGTATGTTTAAGTATACTTAAGGTCCTTGTATGTATGCAGTGTCGGTCAATGGATTTTTGCTAGAGAATAAATGTTTGGGACAAGGAGAAATTTCATGGCCTAGTTTTACCTCTTAACCATGGTTAAAACACTTTTCTTAGAGTCTTGTTTTATAAGCAATGGCCTGAGTCAGTGTAAGGATTAACCAAACACTGCAGTCTGGAACAGGAATCCAAACCACAGAAGTAGAAAGGTATAACCAAATATTATTAAGTAAAATTCATTGGCCTCAAGGCTACTATAGAGCATAACACAGTTGGTTAGAAGGCTTCAACCATAGCAGGAGAAATAGCTACCTATAATAATAACTTACCTCAACCTCCCTCCTTCCCCCACCACTCTGAAGCAAAGAGGAATGGTGAGTGCTCTAAGCTTCAGGTGAAACCAAGACTAGAACGGCTTCTGATCAGTCTAGAGCAAGGCTTCACTGATGAAACATCTAGACTGTCTTGGAGTCCATCTATCGGGGTATCCTTTCTCAAAGTCTAAAAATCAAAACTACCATACCTAATTGTATTAGCTAGGTATCACTTAATCTGTTTAAAGGACAAATGATTAAGCAACCAGAAATTCTGTGGCAGCCTTAGTACATATCTCCTTAACATCTCTTTGAAACCAGTATGCAGTTCTGAACTCTCCCACAAGAATATACATTTTACCTCTACTGAAGAAGCTGTCTTAAATCCATCACCACAACGAAGCCATGCACCTGAAACTGAAGCTGCAGTCATAGCTGCCTCAGCACTTTTATTCCCTTCTTCTACACACCTCTCATCTGGAAAAGATGCAAGTTCTGTCCACCATTTTCGCTTTCTCTACAAAGAAAAATATCATTTATTTCATTAATGCATTTTTGTAGCTTAATGCAGGAATGGGCAGAAAGCAGACCTCCATATGTCTAGGACTTCCATTCCTAGCATCCCTAATCATTGATCACGCTGGTAGAGGCTTCTGGGAGTTGGGGTCCAAATCATTTGGAAATCTTTCTGCTCACCCCTGATTTAATGAAGCTGTCCTGAGATCTTGTATAATAGGATGGCACACAAAAGCTTTTAATAAATAAATATAAATAAATAAAATAATGAATGTAAATATACAAAGCAAAAAAGTTCACAACTATAGAAGTAACACAAATCAGAAAGTTGTTCCAAGACTTCTAGTTTCCATCACCATTTCTGCATGCAACACTTGATCTCAAGGTAAACAATAAATAAAACTATAATTGAGATAACTCTGCATTTCAGATTCAAATACCTATTATCCGTCTTGACTCTACAAAGCTGGCTAAACTATTCAGGTGTTGGCAGTCCTCTTGCTTGCAAGAACTACCTAATTTTTTTTAACTTCACCAACTGGAGTCAGGCTGAGAACTAGTGGGGTTGAAAGAGAGATCAAACACATAGAATTATGAAATAAGGTGCCTTTTTGTTTTCAATGTCAGAACTAATTATGTGAGGTGGATATTTCCCAATGCTTTTTCCTGTTAAGAATGTTCACAGTAAAATATTCTGTTTTCTTTGTTGGTAACAATGAATGAATGTCAATCAGAATATGTAGAAAAATGGCAACTGCAAAGTTGAAGATGAGCAGCATAACATGGACAATTCTTTGGATTTATAAAGTTTATTAATGTGTCAACAGTGTGTAGGAGTTTCTTTTATTTTTCAATGTGAATAATGTATTGTGACTCCATGGTACTGTCTTTAGTTTTTTGTGTGCATTTTAATACAAAATTATATAAAGCTTAATATGTGAATCACAGTGTTTTCATTTTCCCTCGTAAATTTTTAAGTCTTAATATTTGTGCCATACTGGGAAAATGTGATGTAAATGCAAGGTAAAATATGTAAATAAGTAAAATAAGTAGTATAACCTAGATCATTCCATGGGACAGACTTCCTGATCTTGGTGCCCTTTCCAGATGTATTGGTTGATAGCTCCCATCAAGCCCCAACCAGCATGGCCAATTGTCATCATCCAAAACATCCAGATGACCTAAACTGAGGAAAGCTTGTTGAACATCAGAAAAATCTGCTGCAAACTGAATCTTTCCTTTACAAGTTCCCCTAATAGGCAGAGGATGTTTTTCCAAATACCTGTATCACTAGATTAAAGATATGTGTTTTAACATCCGCTTTCAAAACCAAATGTGAGGGAAAGGGTGGAATCAAATCTCAAGCACACACATTCCACAGTTTTTGAAAACAACACAGTACATTTCTTGTATTCCCAAGAAACAGTCCACTGGGAATGGCAATATCCTGACAAAAGCCTCTCCTGCAGATTGTAATAAGCAGATAGTTTCATAACCAGACAGGGAGCCCCCTTAGAGAGACAAGTACAAAGCTGTTTTGAGCCTTGAAGGGCAAAACCAAAACCTCAAACTGAGCCAAGAAAGCAAATTGCTACCAGTATGGGAATTCCAATAAAGGTGCAATGTGGTCTTGATACCCCGCAAGGCTTTTAAATTTCAGTTTCTTCATTGCTGATGTTAAAGTGGTGTGATTCTACTGCAGTCCTGATTTTTGTTTCCTTAATGGTCAGCTGCAGTCCCACTTTTGCACTTTCTTAATTCACTTTCATGAGGAGTCAAAGGCTGTGTTATAGTCTATAATGCTTAGATCTTCTGAAATTCTTTGCTGCCCTCCAGTAGCCAATGTATACTCAGGTACCAATCTCAGGTACCTTTTTCATTTTGAATTCAGCTTGAATATCAAAGATTTCCTCCTTCATATTAAGTAAAATTCTCTGATACAACACTTTGAGCATCACTTTACTTTTCATAATTGCTGCACTTAGCATCTCCTTTTTGGGGGGGACTAGAATGTGTATTGAGCTGTAGGCCATTGTTTTGTTTTCCATAGTTGTTGCCATAGTCTATTTATGATTCGGACTGATTCAGTCTCTGAAATTTGGAATAGTTCTACATTCCTAATTTTTCACAGGTAGCACAATCCCTTTCAGAATAGATTGAATAGTTCTCTTATTACAGCTTGTACGAGTTCCCCCTCAATTTGTTCAACCTCATCCAGCCCCTTCTAGGGTATTAGCTGCTTCCTTGATATTAAGCCTTAGGAAGGAGGAATAGAACTGTGGATCATTAACGCATTGGTGGCACCTTACTCCAAATCTCTGGATTACTTCTCCCAGAGATTTCATATAGTTTGAGATTTGTCATCTGTGTTCTTCACAGATTAAACTGAGCCTAATACCACATTAATACTTAGTACAGACAACGTGCCCAAGCAAGCTTTATCATAGAACACATAGCCTTGCCTCCCAAACCTTCATAAGTATATGGTCATTTCAAATTAAAACAGAGAACAGCCACTGAAATGCATCGATTCCTTCTAAGGATTGCGTGACCACACTGAATTTCTCAAGAGCATACTGGATTATATTAACACCTAAATGATTAGTTGAGTTTCTCCACGCTATATAAAATAAAGTCATGCGCTCTCCACCGTTAGATCATTTCTTTCTCCCTATACACACCTAAGACACGTTAGGCTCCACTCCCACTCAAAATAGCAGCCATCAGATTTCAATTTGAGCCAGGATATTTCCGCACTCTGGGTGGCCTTAAACTAGTGCCCCTCCCACCCACGCCAGTATCTGGGATACGTCAGAAGAAACTCGAGAACCTTAACTGCAAACATTAACTCTCTCCCTGCGCCGATACTACGCTCACAAGTGCTACACACTCCACGCGTTCCCCCGAGCCCACTGCGGTACCTTCCTGACAGGCATCTCTCTTCCTCTCAGGACAGGCCTTCCACTTGTCACGTGCGTGTAGAAAAGACCTCTGGCTTGCGGGAGGGGAGGGGAGAAAATTAAAGCAGACAAGCCCCCAGCCAGCAAGAAAAAAAAGGTTTAGCTGCAGCATTCAAGCCACGCCCCAGCCCTTCCAGCTTGGCGCCGTTTCATCGGCTAAGCCTTTGATTGGGGGAAAGGCAGCAAAGCCTGTGTGACGCAAGTAAAAGAGGCCGATGGGCGTTGTTCCTTGCTCAGTACCGCCTCAAGGGGGCTTCCTTGCGTTAAAGGATGCAGGCTGTCTTCGGTGCTGCGCATGCGTTTTTCGTGAGTGCGTTTCTGAGCTACAGTTAATGGGCCTTTTGTCGCTGTGTTCGATGGAGGCAGTAGCATCGCCTTAGAGACGTCAGTATCGAGTGCTTTGATGAGTTCAGTTGTATGTAGGTTCTTTCCCTGCTCGAGGGTAGTTCTGTGTGGCAGGTGCTCCTGACTCTTCTATCCTAAAGCAATGTGTATGCATTTAGTAGGTGAATGAAACTTCACGTGTGTCATTAGGATTTCTCACTGGGTGATATTGCGCCAGTTATTATCTCTCAGCCTTGCCTACCTTACAGGTGACTTGATCTCGGTAAGGCATGAACCTATTAAAAGCAATTGTTACTTATGTAAAGTGGGGTGCTACTAGATGAGACCTCGTTTACCCAGGCTGGCGAGGGAAGTGTATGCCCAGCATTTACTTGTAACACTCTTGGATTTTCCCATCACCTCTTCTCTCCCTGTTTAACTGAAAGCCTATTAAGAAATAAAAGATGCAACGACTACGTAATGGCTTCTACTGCTAGTGCTAGAAACCTTCTATCCGGAAACAAGTTTAATGTTGCTTTTCCATTACAAAACAGCTGAAGTTATTATTCTGTAATTTTATGTATACTTACCTGAGAGTAAGCCTCACTGAACAAAGTAGGCTTTACTTTGTAAATATGCATAGGATAGTGCTGTAAATTAGAATTACAGCATCAACATAACCAATGGCACAGTTAAAATGATTACTGTATTTCAGATTATTTGAATGCTTCATGCTGCTTCTTTGAGTTTCCCAAAGTATTTGAAAATACCAGGGTGACTTCTTTTCTTTTATAGCTTTTCTTTTATAACTTTTTATACCGTTTATATTTCTTATTTATTTTATATTATTAATTTTAATTTTATATTGTTATTTTTGTATTGTATTGTAAGCCGCCCCGAGGCTTCGGCAAGGGGCGGTATAGAAATGTTCTAATAACAACAACAACAACAACCCAGACTTGAAAATCACTACATGACATTTGAAATCAGGAAATCATCATTTTCCTATGCTTCTCAACTTATTTTAAAAAATGGGAAATTGGCACAGACATTAATACTATTTTAAAAATGATTGTGCCATTCAAGATGATAATCTAGAGGAAGTCAGTGTTGAATATGCTCAACATATTGAATTGAATATGCAATCCTACTCTCAGTTGTAGCATCGGCTCTATTTTGCTGTAGTTTATTTTATACTTTTACTACTTTATCATTTTACGGTACTTTTATGTTTGACCTGTGGTTACAATAATAAACTTATTTACTTACTAAATATGCAATCTTGAACCTATCAATATGGTTGTAAATATCACTGGGCATAATCCAGCAACACAATTTTAAATTCCACTGATTTAAGCAACAGAATCCCCTTGTTAATGTGGTGTGGGGGGCTTGAGAGAGCCGGGGGGGGAGGGGGGGAGAGAGAGCAAGCAATGCCACCAGGAGGCCACTCTCTGACCTAGCAAATCAGTCTCACACAAGGTAGAATGGTCAAAGCAGAGACACCAGAGTAAGATGCATCCACCCTCTTCAGGAGAAATGGGCACATCAGTGGAAGCAAATTGATATCTCTGATGTTGGCAAGAGAAACTTCTGAAGGACAGCTACTGCACAGCAGCAGTGATAGCTGAAGGTTACACTGATAAGCTTCTTTCACAGACAGTGGGAGTGAAAAGCAAGCTAACTCTGGTTGATACTGTTCAGAGGAAGGGAATGGTAAACCATTTCTGAGTAATACATGCCCTTGTTATAAAACAATCCAACATTAAAGAAATAATAGGTCTTTATTTTATGGCTTACAGAGGGACTGAAAAAGCCTGACCTTATACAAATTATAGGACAGATGGGAAACCTAAAACCCAGTTGCTTGAGGGAAACTCCAAAGGAGGAAAGAACCAGATTGAGGGCATCTTAGTTAAGGCAATTTGGTACACAAGCAGGCATTGGGTTCTCCCTGTCCATTAAAAGAACTAGGTATGCATGCCAAAATAGGCAGGAAGTGGCCCAGTGGAACAGCTTAGAACCTTCTTCCCAAGGCAGCAATTCTTCCTGGCCCAAAAGGCGAGGCTGAAGGCTCATCACAGAAGCCTCAACTTCTCCCACACATCCCTCCCTTGGCAACAACTCAGCACTCCAGATTTCCTGCCCCCTTCACTGCTCCATTGACACAGTCTGTGCTGCACCAGATCCTAACATGGTGGCAGCAATGTACTGAAGAGCAGAGGAGGAAAAATCTGGGCAGAGGGACTGTGGACTGCTGTTCACAAATAGAAAGGTCTCATGAGGGACAGTTCAGCAGAAAGGACCTTTGCCCCATCAACATGTTCATAGGTGAGGGAAAGAGGAGAGGAGTAGATTCTTTGTGGAGACTGGATGAAGGGAACTATGGGGCCCTCCTGAATTGGAGGGAAGGAGCAAGCAAGTCTGTTGATGTGATATAGGCAGAGTGCCTTAGCAAACTTGAGGAGGTGGCCAGGGTGGGAGACAGAGAGCCCCCCCTCCTCGAGAGTTTCCTGAAGCATGCAACACAAACCAGTCTTTCATTAAGTAAGAATAATCATAGAGCCTGCTCCCATTCTCTTTGCCTCCAATTCAAGGGTATGTTTCTGTGATGTTCTTCCATGTGTACCATGTGTTACCATTCTTGATCAATGAAGGTGAGAGTTTTCAGCCCTGTAAGGTGTCCAGGGAGTTGGCTGCTCAGTCATAAAGAGGGAAGATTTAAATGGCAAAAAGTGGAAGAATAATAGACACAGTGGAAAAAGAGGAGGAACTAAATGAGTGAAAGCAGTACTCTACTTCAATTATGAAGTCAAACAGAGCTAATTCATACAGCCTTGACAACATATCAGCCAGATTTTCAATGGCTCACAGCCAAGATGGAGACTCACAGGATCTCTACTAGCAGTAACTAGCCTGATAATTGTAGCAATGTCTGTTTGGTCATAATAAATAAATTTGTTAATGTCTTGCAGCTCTCAAACATCTGACATTTACCGTATGTGCCTCTTCCATTGTGCAACTTTGGCCACCCCTGAAAGTGAACATGGAATGCAAGACGGATGAATCAAGGCAAGCTGGAAACAGTAAAGCAAGATATGGAATGCTTAAACATCACAATATTTGGGATGAAATAACTAAAGTGGACTGGAATAGGGCACATTCAGTCAAATGCTAAATGTTTTACTCCAGAAATGCAAAACTCAGAAGAAATGGACTGACTCTTGTATTGAAGCAAGGTGTTCAGGCAGTAAGGAGCTATAATGCAAAATCTAACCAAATAATATCAGAGTTTGTAGAAAATCTATCAAAGTAGCCATCATTCAGTGGAGGAAGCAAAAAAGATCATTAAGTGTAAAGGATGTTTCACTGGAGATGGACAGGATCATCCGCACTGGTGTATTCCCTGTCACTATGTATGGGTGTGAAAGCTGGACTGTGAAAACAGCTGACAGGAAAAAAATGGAGGAGAGCTTAATGAATACTACTGACTGACAGAAAGATAAACAAGTGGGTCCTAAATCAAATGAAGCAGGATTTTCGCTGAAAGGAAAAAAAAGTTTCTTCTGTGGGATTAGTCTAGAAGACTGTTCAGAAGATTCATTTTGTGCATTTTGCAGTAACTGGTACAGGGTATCAAGATCACATTACAACTTCATTGAAATTCCTGTACTGGTTGCAAGTTGCTATCTCAGCCCAATTCAAGTTGTTGGTGTTATCTTTAATTCTCCAAACAGTTTAGTGCCTGTCTCTCAGTTCAAATTAAGTTCCCTGTTGAAATTAAAAAGAACTGTCTGTAGAAGCAGCAATAACAAAACCAAGGGTATTGTACTTTAGGCACATCATGAGAAAAACAAGACTCACTGAAGAGTTCAATTATACTAGGGAAAGTCAGAGGTGCAAGAAGAGGAGGTAGACCAAATAGAAGATGGATTGGCAGCATAAAGGAAATTACAGCCTCAAATTTACAAAAGCTGAGCTGGGCTGTGAAGAATGGAACATTTTGGAGAGCTTTCATTCATGGGGTTGCCATAAATCAGAGACAACATGATGGTACAAAAACAACAGAGTTAATAACAAACTGGATATGACATTGCATGTGAAGGGTCAGGAATGGAGCTTGAGATTAATAAACATATGATCAAAGAACACCTAATTTCTTTGAATGAGTTCAGATCTCCAGGGCTGTGCATGTAGGCAGGTAGGGATGCTCTAGTGTCAAGGGTTTTCTACTCTAAATCCTTTCTCCTGAAGTCATGTTTTTGAAATGTAAATACACCTGTATTAATTGACTTAGATGATGATAGCAGGCCTGTCCAGACATTCAGAAGAATATATGAAGACTTAAGTGAAAGGATGAGGCTGTACATACCCATATAACCCAACCCTCTCAGTTCAGGTCCTAGTGTTAATCTAGCAAAATCTGAATAGTTTTATTTGCATTTGCTTGAACAGGATGAGAACACCCATATCTTTGAGCCATCAGTTGCAGCAGGACCTTATGAAATTGAGAGTTTGGTGAGCCAGAATGATTGCCCTCTGCTCAAAACTGCTCCAGCATAGGCTATGAAAGAGCGAGGAACTCAAGCACAGTCAATAAGAGATACCTGAAAAGCAAGGAAGTTACTAGCATGAAATGCAGGACAGGGATTCTCTTTTATTCTTGTTAATCTTTTTTTTTTTTGGTAAATAATAAACAGAAAGGAAAACATGGAATCTGTTTCCATAGATTTGGGGTTTTCTTAAAGTTCAATAGATGAGAGGTACTTGCTTAGAAAAATAAAGGATACTTGGAGTTGAGTTTGCCCTCTGGAGAGCAGAAGAGCAGCAGGCTACCTGCAGCCATCAGCCAGAGGACCTAGGACCAGTGGGAGGCTGGAGGAATAAATTCAACTCGAATTCTTAGGCTCCATTCATCAGCTCACACAACAAGAGCCACCAACTGCTATTCAAACAGGTTGTCAGCAAGGAAAGAACAACCTGTTCTGCTGTGTATTTATTTATATCTCCACTTATAATTCACTGTCTTTCAATGAAAATGCTTGAAAATTAATCTCCCATGTGTTTGTTTTCCTTCTGTTCCCATTATTTTCCATATTTTGTCAATTTAGTTTGTAAACATTATGATGGGGCATAGCTCCTTTTTACTCATGTCAGCCAATTTAGGAAGAATATCTGAAAAACAGAATAAAAATGGGGCAAATAAAAATATAAATTAAAAACATCATGACAGATGAGAGGTAAATATGCTATTCTGACTGAATGTAATGATAACAGAAACCCTGTTCAGACATTCAGGAGAATATGTGAGAGGTTAAAACATATAAAGGGTGGGGGGAAATGCTGTACACCTTGGCCCTGTCTCTTCACTTAAGACCTTGCAGTGTCAGCCCAGCACAGTGCTCCTCATGTTTGCTTGAATGTAAGCAGAAGGCTTAGCAGAGTTGGGACCTTGCCTTAGCAGTGAGCTCACAGACCCTGCCTGGGCTCCTGTAGGGTAACAAGAAACCCAGCACGTCTCAAGATGTTCTGCAAAACTAGGAGAGCTTTCAAAAGGGGACAGAGCTTTCAAACAGTAAGACAAAGAAAGTTTGTCCAAGGGATAGCATCCTCCATGCGAAAGGCATGGTAAGGATTCAGTACAATTTCTGGATGACATTGATTCCTCTGTTGAAACAGAGTTGGCATCCTCATCTCACTTTTCTACTAAATCATCGGTCGAAACTGGCGATGATTCACGGGCACGCAGCGACAAGCACTCGGAGACTGGCTGAGGGCAAGACTCGCTCAGCAGGGGACTGGGTGAAGCATCAGCTCTCCCGCCTCCTCGCTGTCGTGTCTTGTGCTTCTCCCTCTCCGCTGAAAGCGTAAAGACTACCCAACAAGGTAATCGTTTTCGGGGACAAAAACCCCGCGCTCTCAGCTGCTGCCCTCCTCGCTCTCTGCCCCTTTGGAAAGTGACGGTCTGGGCGCGCGCGCGCGCGCGCAGGCAATGGCAGCCTGCAAGTCTGCTGCTCGGCTGTTTGGTTCAGTTACTGTCTCGGCGCCCGGGGCGATCCCTGGGATGGAAGGAAGGAAATTCGTCTAGTTTACCTTCAAGTCGTTTAGGAATTTCAAGGCTGCCGCAGCAGCGTTTGATGTTTGGGGAAAGTGACTGAAGTGTTTCTTCTCTTTCAAGCTGATTCAGAGTCATAACAGGTAGTAGTAGCTAGGAAGTCAATAGATAGCTGGCCTATATAAATAGCAGTCCCATAAATCCACCGAATGCTAATGAACTGCCCACCTCTTAGATTCATTCAAACTCGTCTCCATTCTTGAAAAGATTTTTTGATGGGTCTTCCATTTGGAAGACCATGTCTTTCCATCCATGTAGCAGTCATTTTCCTCTTCTCCCTATTGTTAGGGATGCAACAATGAAAATCCTACGCACACTAACTTCGAAAAGAATACTTTGAACGAATGGAACTTCAAAGAAAAAAAATGCAGTGCTTCTAGCTACAAAGAGATCTGCCAGATTATATACCTGACACTTTATATGTTGAAGCTGCTTGTGAGCATGCACACATTTTGTATTTGGTTCACACTAAAGAAAGCCTGTGGGGGATTTGCTGGCCAAAGCACAGGAATGAAAATAAGCATTCATGGGTCTGGTCATGTGTTAGAGCAAAGCAGTTCTCAAGCAAGATTCTCAGGGTACAGGAGGTTTAAGCTTTTGGCTAATAATAGTAATAGTATTCCATTGCATGTTTCTACAAGGAAAAATTCCTAACAAAATGGCAGAACCATTACTATATAGGGACCTAGATTTAACTATCAACATGTTTTATTATGGTATAACACACATACCATATATTCTCATCCAGTATGCAGGAAAAAGAACAGGATGATTTGCAGGCAATATGTATTGGCAGGCAATATCATACTAAATCAGTATGAGGAGCCCCAGCCAATGTTTTTTCTTCTCTGTGTGAATTGATATAGAGGAAGGCGTGTTTCCAAGCAGACAAATAGATAAGAAATTTCAGTCTTGCTCCTCATGGAACATCATAAATATGTTGCCACTGGGAGAATAACTAGTCTGTGACTGCCTTCAACAGCTTGTGTGTATTTTCAAACTGTGCTACAGGTACAGACCTGACCACAAAGTTCCCCTAAGAATGAAGCACATTTTTTTAGTTTTGAAGAATGTTTAAAAATACAAATAACCAAATATTTTGGGTATAAATGGGTTTGTTCTGACTCCAAATAGTTTAACAATGGGGTGGAGTGGGGAAAGGGTCTATGTGCTTAATTCTTGGCAGTGTTGGCAGGGACAAAAGGTGGCACTGGCCAAACACCAGCCTAGAAAGGTAGGCTGTTAACATCTCTTTTGACTAACTCGGACTGAGCCAGGAGAATATCAGACTTTATAAGAAGCGCTTAAGTCTTATACAACAAGTGGCATCCTCTCTTTCAAATCTCTAAGCTTGAGACCTTCAACTGTAGCAATAGCCAAGAGCAAAGCTTTGGAGCTGGAGTTACTACCAAGGCTCAACTAAATGAATGCAGTATTTCTATTATGATAGGTGGTAAGTTAATTTACAAAAAGAGAAAAAGGGCTACCATAAAGCAAACAGAGCAATATTTGGAAACAGTACTTATCAAAGCAAAATAATAGAACTGGCTAAAACCTGCCTATTAATAACAAAGAATGGGCCTTCAGTAGGACAAGGTCAAACAGAACCAATTGAAACCCAAGATGAAAAAGAGCCAATGGGCAACTGAACCTCACCCCTGCTTCATATCTTCAAACCATTCACAAAACTAACAGCTAGGAGTATGAACACCTACTATTATTTTTTTTACCAGACTCCAATAAAATACACTGTAGCTCCTGAAAGCCTGAAATCCACCTACCCCGTATTGATTCCAATGAGTGACTGGTAAATGCAAATTCATATAGCAATATATAGCATTTACAAATTGTTTGTAAAGGTATCAGAAGGCACAATACGTTCCAGCTATAGAACTATGGTTTTTAGGGAACAGTGTGTTTGAGTTTGGCTCTAGTTGCTTGTTCACATCTCAGCTCACTGGATAGACTTAGGACATTTGTTACATCTAGCTTTAAATAAATTTAAAAGTTTTAAATAAATAAGAGAGGGAGGATTTCCAGAACCAAGGTCAGAGAAAGTGCTCCACCCTTGAAGCAGAGCCCCTTCTCTCCTGCCCTTTGCAGCTGCAATGGGAAGAGCCATGCTGGCTGCCCTCCAAGGTCAGAAAAGCAGCCATGGAGAAGGGGTTTTTCAGGGAAGGAAAGAAACCAGACAGGGCAAGGTAGGAGCTATTCTGATATTTCTGCAGCCTCCTTCCCTCCCCGCACTCTCAAAATGCTCAGCTAAAGAGGCAATAAAGCCCATCTGGGAGAAAATGCAGTGCAAGAGAACAGAGAGGTGATTGCAGTGTTTGATCAGAGGCTTCTGAGTTAAGGGGCTTGTGGCCATCACCACAGACTTGCGCCTTTAATAAAGATATATAGAAAAATAAACATGTTATTAGTGCTTTAAGGGTAGCTTGTTTTAAATAGCATGCATATTCATATGCCAGATATTGCTATGGAAGGGAAAGTATTTGTTTACATTCTCATTCTCTAAGAACACTCATACCCCATTAACGTTTTAACGAAAAATATTCAGAGGATGCTGTGTTGAAACATTAGCATTTGTACAAGAGAAATAAGGTGATTTACAACATCTCATTAGCCACAGACAGACATGCTATGTATGTGAGTGAAAGTAACTTGCAAAGATAAGTTTTCCATATAGCTGTTTACACAAATGCATGAACTTGTGGATTTGCTTCAAGAGTTTTAGGTGACAGACACTTAAAATTGATGTTCACAAGGTGCTTTTCTTATATATGGAGTCCATCCTATGTATGAAACTGATACTGAATGGATTCTTGCTTATTTAAGCTGCTGCTGCAAATTTTAAGGCAGTCATTATGGCCTTGTAACATTATTTATCATATCTTCCTGTGGGTTGTTTCCTCAAAAAATGTTAGGAGCTGAAATGCAAGAGACCTGCTCCACTGCAGGTATAATCAAGTTCTGCTGTAGGTGCTTTGCTACTTTGGAGTTTTTAGAGAGAAACTGTATCAGTCAAATCTTCAATGTGGAATACTGGAATATTGTGTTCAGTTCAGGTTGCCTTACTAGAAAAAGGACATTGGTGGGAGGCCCAGGACAGATAAAGTACTCCTTCACATAGTGTATTGTTAAACTATGGAATTTGCTGCCATGTGAAGTGGTGATGTCTGCCAGTCTGGATGGCTTTAAAAAGGGACTGGACAGACTCACAAGGGAGGAAGGTATCAGTGGCTACCAGCCTTGCTAGTTGTGTGCTGCCTCCTTTACCAGAAGTGGTATGACTGACTACACCAGTAACTGAAGTCTTACACTCATCCTGCTTGGGGGATCCTGTGAGCAGCTGTGTATGGAGTGCTGAACTAGATGGACCATTGGTCTGATCCAGCATGACTTGATGTTCTTATGTTCTTAGTCTGTCTGCCATCATGTGGGCATGTGCACAAGCACACAGGCACTCATGCAGTTACAGAAGATGAACATATGTAGATCAATTTTTAAAAGGCAAGCTTGTGATGATGCTTTCATTCTAATACATACCTACCCATCCCACTCTTATTCTCCACACATCCCACTATACGAAACAATATGAAAGAAGGGGTGGACATGTTTCTTCTGTGACAGGAACTACCCTTTTCTCATTGTGACAGCTTGTTTTATTGTAAGCCACCCAGAGAGCCCTATGGGCTATGGGGTGGTATATAAATGTAGTAGTAGTAGTAATAATGTAGAGAGGGGGAATGATGCAAAATGATTGACATCAGAATTCTGCACCAAGTGTTCTGAACTACTGTCCATGGCAGCTGTACATAGTGGAGCAAATAATACAAGGGATTGCCAAAGAACAGATTATTTCAGCAAGTGGTTTAACTAGCTGGAGCAGATAAAATCTACTCCTAAGCTGCTGTTGCTGCTAAAACATCAAACAGCAAAGCTGAGTAGCATACCAAGTCTATATATGTCTTTCTACCTGGAAGACTTAAGGAAATAAAGAGCCTTCAGAAACACAGAATCAGATGAGGCCAACTTGAAGATTACTTTTTTTTGTGGCACACCAAAATACCACACTGTGGTGCTGCAGCCTTTTTTTGCTCACTATTCTATTTCTATGACACAGTAACTTTTTGTCAGCATGGCATGCAACTTTCTGTTCCCAAATATATTTCTTTCCCCCTTTTAAATTATGCAGATAGTACCCTTGTGGGTTGTTCCCAATCTTCTCACCTTCACTAGATTTATGATTAATTTAATTCATTATTCTGTATTATCCTTTTATGACTGGGACTGCATTGCATCAGATAACGTTCTTTTTTTTTTTTTTTTTGATATTTCAATCATCTTTCTAAGAGTACATGACCAAACAGGGAAATAGAATGCACTGTATATCCACAGTGAGATGTGATAGGTACATGAAGCTGTAGATGGCAGAGCTACACCGGTATATTGTAGGCAACTCAGTATGCTATCCATTGTTCTGCCTCTACTCTTAAGTGCCATCAGAACTGTCATCAGTAGATCTTATTTAAAGTATCAGTTATCCAAATCCATTCTTTCAAATAGGATGGCGAGTAAGCAGATCAACAATACACTCATCTGCCATACACACACCAAAAAGAAGCTCTGTTGAAGTTCTTTTAGATTCACTGTACAGAGCCCATCAGAAGGGCAGTGGTTTGCATTATAAGTTGCTCCAGTTGGTAATTTGTTTTGCCACATGCAAACCCTTGGGAATTTGCCAATCTACTTAAATGTTTTTAATCATTATTTTAATTAGTAGTGCAGCACTCCCCCACCAAGCCACATTTGTGAAGGCTGTTGTGCCTGGGAGTTCTGGGTACCTGGAGATGGCTATTTGTGATCAGAATTTAGCATGCCTCTGTTCAGACCTCCTCTAGAGAAATGGCTTGGAAGCTATTTTAAGTGTTTTACAAGAAACATGACCAGGACAGAGAAGTGAAAATTACATTTTAAAAGCCAGTGATGCAGAAGTTCCTAAAGCAATATAAGTAGTCAAATCAAGAACAATATTTCATCATTGCAATCCACTACAAGGCTCTGAAGGACTGGTTATTGTCTGATATTGCAATATTTAATTTCTTAGCACTGCTTCATGTTTGGCATCTTTAAACAGAAAACAACTTTGTCTTCCATTCTAGCATGCAGTTGATAAGAAGTGACAATCCTGTACATGTGAGAGTTAGTGTAGGTGCATCTGGTATAGACATGCTAAAAGACCACAGCCAATCACACTTTTCAGTGTCTGCTTACAAAAATTTATACGCCCATAGGATTGTTATGTAAGAAACTGAAGATGGAAATTAAATCAAACCCCCACATAATGTAACCTCCTTATATGAAAGCTGTCACACATTCAGTGCCTTTCAGTCAGAGATGAAACTGGCATGTCTCTGTGTTTTCTGACAAGTTTATTGGGGGTTGGGGGACTTTAGAAAGAGGCCATTTGATGATAGTATAATAGGATAACTTCAAAAAAAATCCTATCCTTTCCTAGTATCAGAAGTCTGGTCAAAAGTGGAATTTTTGTTCCTGTGGCTACTTTAAAGCTAAAATACAAAAATCGGTTGACCTAATGACAGATTTCACTGCATTTCATCCATTTTCAACCCTGAGCACTAACTCTACGAGTTGAAGATTTGTGATGGGCAAACCTGAAATAGCTGAATGAGAGAATGTGCTTTTCAGTGTCCAGCAGATATTTGACCCATTGTATGTGAGATTTGCCTCTAAGGAAAAGGTTGTTAAGATAACAAACACTAAAAGGCTCAAGTCTAGATTGTTTACAGAAACTTAATTATGAAATACTTCTGAAGTACACATAATAAGAGTTACACTATTATTTCCTTTTACTTTGGGCAGGTTCCAGTCCTGGCTTGATTCCGACATAGGGTTGGGTCTTTGGTGCTTTTACCATTTTGTGTGTAGACTTTAAGTATTATTACAAGAAAATGCAACACAAAACCTGTGCATATTTTTGCCCAGTTCAAATGTAAAACCACACAGGGTTATGCAATTAAAATTTCTAGCATCATGCAATTAGAGAACTTGGGTAGATTATTGATGATGATGATGTGACCCTCTGGTTTCCTTTTAACTAGGCTTAATAATGGCCAGACATAAGAGAGCCTATCTAGCACATATGATCTGGATTGTCTGCCTCCAATCCCTTAAATGAACACAGTACTAAATATTTGGCTTGGTGAACATGGAAATAAACTTTCAAGGGCTTATTCAGATCCAGGCTTTATAGGTAAGTTTGGATCAAGCTATAGGAGTAAAGAAAAGTCAGATTGGGAAAGATGAGTAAGATGAGGGAACAGCTAGCAAAAGGACTAGAAAGAATTCACAGCAGTAAGTAGTACTAGAAACATTGGAAGCAACACCGGCCTTTTCAGGGCCAGCCTTCCAGAAACCTTCTCTTGCTTCCTTTAGTGGTGGGTAGTATATCCAGGGGAAGTATTTAGAGGCTGGGAACAAAAGTCTGTAGCAACCAAGTTATGTCATGATCTACTTTACTGATATTCAGGGCAGACCTGAGGAGAAAGCTCCTGCCAAAAGTTAACATTATAAAAATAGGAAAGCTTAAAAGGTTGTGTTGTCAGTATGGTACTACAATGACTCTGATCACATAATAAAAGTTGTAGGCACCATTTCTTTAATTAAATCAGAAAATATTATGAAACTTTTCTTAAATGGCTGCTGTTAACAATAATTATATGCCTTCTGTTTTAAACCATAGGTTGGTTCCAGTGGGAATTGGTCACACTAACTCATTAGAATTTAATGTATTATTTATTTTTAAAGTTCTCAATGAAAACACAAATACATTTCATAGCCATATAATCCAAAATTAAAAACAAAACTGTTCTGGCTAAGTTATGCTAGGATTTGTAAACCCCCTTTTAAAAACACATGCCTAGCATGGTGCCCTTAAAAACACAGCACAGTAGCGTAAATAGGCAGAGGGGGCTACTGAGAGAATAAAAAGATATTTGCTTGGCACTAGAACCAAAACAAAGTTGCGCGAGGATCCATAATGGTGGAAGGGCTACTACTGAAAAGAGAAACCACCAGCCATATCTTGGCATAGAAGGGCACTCAGGTGCTGGGGGATTATTCCTCTGTCCTTTAGCAGTAAAGCTATAGGATGCCACAGGGCTGTTTATCATCTACATGCAGCTGCTGTGGGAGGTTATTCAGAAATAAGAATGAAGGCTCCTCCAGTATACAGATGGCTTGCATCTCTCTCTCTCTCTCTCTCTTCATCAAATCCAACTGAGGCAGTGGACATTCTCAATCAGTGGCTGGGCATAGCAATGGACTTGA
Organism: Varanus komodoensis; assembly: GCF_004798865.1. Taxonomy (NCBI): domain Eukaryota; kingdom Metazoa; phylum Chordata; class Lepidosauria; order Squamata; family Varanidae; genus Varanus; species Varanus komodoensis. The sequence goes on from NW_025335438.1 coordinate 20,391,129, forward strand.
TGAGAACCAAGAACCTGAGACTCAATGCAGACAAGATGAAGGTAGTGTTAGTGAATAGTTTGTCCATTTAAGTGACTTTTCACCTGTTTTGAAGGGGGTTGTACTCCCACTAAAAATAAGATTCATATTTTGGTGGTGCTCTTAGATCCAGCATTGTCATTAGAGGCTCAGGTGGACTTGGTACACAGAGCATTTTCTGTCAGCCTAGGGCGATATACCAACTGCATCCTTACCTGGACAAAGATAGCCTAGCTATCCATACTCTGATAACCCAGACCCTAGGATTATCTTCAGCAGCCCTTTTTCAGAGATCCCAAGAAAGGGAGTGAAATGGGCACTACTAAGGAGAGGACCTTTTCTCCTGTGGCACTTTGGTTGTGGAATGAGCCTCTCGGATTAGCTTATCAGGTCCCTGCTCTTTTGGGCACCAGCTGAAGACCTTTTTATTTTCGCAGGCATTTTAGTTTTTTAGTTCTGGTTTATATCTGGTATTACATTTTAAATTTTTGTATTGTAAATGGTTTTAATAGATGTGAACTACCCAAAGAGCTTCAGCTATAGGGTAGTATAGAAATGTAACAGACAGATAAAACATTCAAGACAGAGTAATTAAAGATATAAATTCAAGGTGGATGAATGAAGTGGAACATGAAAAATATACAAATGTCATGACAGAGCAGTAAGACGGAGGGGAAAACTGCAAAACTCAGGTAGAGCAATAAAAATTGTTCAAAACTCCCAACAGTGGAGTTTTCTTGAAGAAAAATTAAAAAAAAAATTGTGAGGCAGAGGATGCTGCGATGGGATGAGGGAGAATTATTACAGTACTAGCAAAATTGCAAGGCGTAGCAATGACTCTTGCCAGATACCTCTGTAGGTATTCCCAACAATCCATAATAAAATTGACCAGGCATATTTGGACATTACAAGAAACTACCCAATATAATCCTATTACTACCCATCATTTATCCAGGTGGTTCATTTCTAAACCAACAAACAAAAAATACATACTGAAAACCAGATTTCTAAATTCAGATGTCATGCTAAGCTTGGGGGTTAGTGTAGGGTGTCAATCAGGTTAATGTAGTCTCACTAATTATTCAGTATGGGTAGGTGAAATCAGTTGCTCCTCAAGAGCTTGTATTGTTGAATTCAAGTTCTTTAATGTTAATCTGTTTTTATTGCACTTTCAAACAGTAATAAGCAGAAAAGTGGTCATATGATCACCTCCTTTAGTAAGACTGGGATTAATCCCTCAGAAATGGAGACATGTGTAACCTTTCAGACACAGCTTATCACACACTTCCTACTAGATGTAAAGGGAAGGGTTGAGCAAGCATGTGGTTGACTGGATTTTATCAAACAGCTTCTCTGAATCTTCAGGCCTTAAAGATGGAAAGTCACTGAACAGTATTCCTTTTTTTATTTATATTGCAATTTATATCCTTTTTCCTACAAAGGGCTCAAGGCAGCTTACATCATCTCTCCTTCTCCAGCTTATCCCCACAACAACCACCCTGTGAGGTAGGTTGGGCTGAGAGTCTGTGACTGGCCCAAATGGCTGAGCAGGGACTAGAACCCAGATCCTCTGAGTCCCAGTCCCATGCTCTCAACCACTACACCACACTGGCTCTCACTCATGTGTTGTTCTTTACGCTTCTATAAATTAAAGTGCCTCAGCTCTGTAATCCTGTGACAGATACAAGTTATTTGGCCTTAATGTGTTTTGCATAATACCAAGACTTACATAAGATGTCCCACTGCACCAGAACCCAAAAGACCCTAAATCACCAGAAAAAGTTCAGGTGGATGACATGAAAGATGCCATAGCAGAATAGAAAAACTGCTTCTTTGTCTGTAACCACCTGGAACAGCTCAGTAGTGAGTTCTTATGTCTGAATTTGAGACTAGATTGTCCACCTGTGCTCCAGTTGTTCTGCAGTTTTTTTTTTGCATTGCCCTTAATTCAGAGATACACTCAGATATAATCACATTCTGTAAAATAGATATGATTCTCAGGATGATTGGTCATACTAACTTTTCCTATTATTTCAGTGAGACTAAAGCATAACTAATTTCCTCTAGATCCTATCCAGAGTATGCCAACATTTGGTAAAAATATAATCAAATCCTAATATTGACAGTAAACCATCACCTTTTCTCTTTAGTGAAATTGGTTCAACATTGGATTACCTTCTGTGAAAATATCACAGTGCTTGTACTTGAGAATGAAAACTGGAATAAGCCCTTTTGATTTATAGTCAACATAAATACGGATAGGAGGAGGATACACTGCCACAAAAAGGGACAGTGTCTATAACAATTGTGTTATTTGCCTTGTAGCTTCCAACTTCTGTAGGCACTTTCCTGTTCCTTTAGATTCCATAGATGGAAAGCATGCTTGCAGGACTTGGTCCAGTCTTTTGGAGAGTTGTTTGAGGAAATCCAGCTATCTAATCCATGGTCAATCCGTGTTCTCTCATTTTATTCCATCTGTTTGTGTGATAATGGAAAAGCTGGAAATTCTGTTATCATATACATATCCTTAAGTGTTATCTTATTAAATTTTATGTTTTCACACTAGGAAAAATATAACACAGCAGTTTATTCTTCCATGGGGATATGATATAAGCCAAGTGGTAAGTGTTTATGATTTTTAAATTAGAATTAAAGCATATTCAAGGAAAATGAAAATATTGCCTGAGGCAAGAGTATTTGCCTAGAAATTTAAATAAGAAATTGTCTCTATTATACGTTATACAGAAATGTTCTGCAGTAGATTGGGAAAAGCATACTCAAAGATTCTAGTAACAGTGAAAAGTCCACTGCCTTCTAGGGGGAAAAGAAATGCCTCCGGCAAGGATAAAAGAAGAATGTCATTTAACTTCATTGGATTTGTAGCACTCTAAAACTATTGTATCTGAAAATGTTATCACTGGAGTGACACCCCAGGTAGTATATGCTAGAATTGCTAAGTTTGGTCAGTAGCCAAATGCTATCATAATTACTGCAGTATAGAGAAGCACCATGAGCAATGTAACTCCCACTGGTTTGTTGCCCCAGATAAAAGTATTTTGAGGTGATAGTAATCAGAAATTCTTGTAAACATCAAATATTTTTACAGCATTGTTTTTACTTTCCATACTGTTCATCTTAGACTGGCAAAGTTTACATTCAAAATCAAAATGGAGGAAGGGAATTGATGGAAACTGATTTTTCACTCCTTCTCTTAGTTGTTGGTGGTGGTGGTTGTGAAGTCGTGTCTGACCCATCATGACCCCATGGACAACATTCCTCCAGGCCTTCCTGTCCTCCACCATCCCCCGGAGTCCACTTAAGCTCACGCCGACTGCTTCAGTGACTCCATCTAGCCACCTCATCCTCTGCCACCCCCTTCCTCTTTTGCCATCTATTGTTCCCAGCATTAAGCTTTTCTCCAGGGAGTCCTTCCTTCTCATTAGGTGGCCAAAGTATTTGAGTTTCATCTTCAGGATCTGGCCTTCTAAAGAGCAGTCAGGGTTGATCTCCTCTAGGACTGACCAGTTTGATCACCTTGCGGTCCAGGGGACTCGCAGGAGTCTCCTCCAGCACCACAATTCAAAGGCCCCAATTCTTCGGCGCTCAGCCTTCCTTATGGTCCAACTTTCACAGCCATACATTGCAACTGGGAAAACCATAGCCTTGACTATACACACTTTTGTTGGCAGGGTGATGTCTCTGCTTTTTAGTATGCTGTCTAGCTTTGCCATAGCTTTCGTCCCCAGAAGCAAGCGTCTTTTAATTTCTTGGCTGCAGTCCCTGTCTGCGATGATCTTGGAGCACAGGAAAATAAAATCTGTCACTACCTCCATTTCTTCCCCATCTAATTGCCAGGAAGTGAGAGGACTGGATGCCATGATCTTAGTTTTCTTAATTGTTGAGTTTCAAGCCAACTTTTGCACTCTCCTCCTTTACCCGCATCAAGATGCTCTTTAGTTCCTCTTCACTTTCTGCCATGAGAGTGGTATCATCTGCATATCTGAGGTTTTTGATATTTCTCCCAGCAATCTTAATTCCAACTGGTGATTCATCTAGCCCCGCCTTTCTCATGATGTGCTCTGCATATAAGTTAAATAGGCAGGGTGACAGTATACAGCCTGGCCGAACTCCTTTCTGAATTTTGAACCAATCAGTGGTTCCGTGTCCAGTTCTCACTGATGCTTCCTGACCAACATATAGGTTTCTCAAGAGACAAATAAGATGGTCAGGTACTCCCATCTCTTTAAGAACTTGCCACAATTTGTTGTGATCCACATAATCAAAGGCTTTAGCATAGTCAATGAAACAGAAACAGATGTTTTCTGGATCTCCCTAGCTTTCTCCATGATCCAGCGTATGTTGGCAATTGGTTCTCTTGTTCCTCTCCCTCTTTGAAATCCCGCCTGTACTTCTGGTAGTTCTCGGTCCACATACTGCTGGAGCCTAGTTTGTAGGATTTTGAGCCTAACTTTGCTAGCATGTGAAATGAGTGCAATGGTGCGGTAGTTTGAACATTCTTTGGCATTGCCCTTCTTTGGGATGGGAATGTAAACTGACCTTTTCCAATCCTGTGGCCACTGTTAAGTTTTCCAAATTTGCTGGCATATTGAGTGTAGCACTTTCACTGCATCGTCTTTTAAGATTTTGAATAGCTCAGCTGGAATACTGTCACCTCCACTAGCTTTGTTGTTGCTCGGACTTTAAGGCCCACTTGACTTCACATTCCAGGATGTCCGGCTCGAGGTCAGTGACCACCCCATCATGGTTATCAGGGACGTTAAGGTCTTTCTTGTATAGTTCTTCTGTGTAATCTTGCCACCTCTTCTTAATCTCTTCTGCCTCGGTTAGGTCCCTGCCATTTTGATCCTTTATCATGCCCATCTTTGCATGAAACTTTCCCTTCATATCTCCAATTTTCTTGAAGAGATCTCTGGTCCTCCCTATTCTAGTGTTTTCTTCTCTTTCTTTGCACTGTTCATTTAAGAAGGCATTCTTATCTCTTCTAGCTATTCTCAGGAATTCTGCATTCAATTGGGCGTACCTTTCTCTTTTTCCCTGCCTTTCACTTCCCTTCTTTCCTCAGCTATTTGTAAAGCTTCCTCAGACAGCCATTTTGCTTTCTTACATTTCTTTTTCTTTGGGATGGTTTTAGTTGCTACCTCTTGTACAATGTTGTGAACCTCCATCCATAGTTCTTCAGGCACTCTATCAGATCTAATTCCTTAAATCTATTTGTCACCTCTACTGTATATTCATCAGGGATATAAGTCATACCTGAGTGTCTGGGTTGCCATTTCCTTCTCCAGTGGATCACATTTTGTCAGAACTCTCTGCTATGACCTGTCCACCTTGGGTGGCCCTGCACAGCATAGCTCATAACTTCATTGAGCTACACAAGCCCCCTCACCATGGCAAGGAAGTGATCCATGAAGGAGCCTTCTCTTGGTAGCCTCCTCAAAATGCACAGAATTAAGCACTTGTTTGAATAGGATGAGGTGTGGTATAGGGAGATGTGAAAGAAAGCCAGGTTGCTTACCTGTAACTGTCGTTCTTCGAGTGGTCATCTGTGCAGTCACACATAATGGGGGGTACTGCGCCTGTGCAGTGCCTGTTACTGGGCAGAATACCAAAGCTTCAACGGATTTTGGCAGGAACTCCGCACCCCTCCTCCATGGTGCTATATAGGGCAGAGTGCCTGCCATTTCCCCCAGTCTATGGAGACTGGCAGATTGCCCCCTAGCGAAGCGTGTGGTCGACTCAAGGAGTCGCTAGAGGCAGGCTACTGTCCTGAGTGGGGCTGGTGGGCGGGTTGTGTGACTGCACAGATGACCACTTGAAGAACGACAGTTACAGGTAAGCAACCTGGCTTTCTTCTTCGTGGTCTCTGTGCATCGCACATAATGGGTGATTAGCAAGCTAACTGACCAGAGATGGGTCGGTGTCATCAGAGGAGGATGGATGAGAGGACGGCCCGTCCAAAGGAGCAGTCTTGTCCGGCTCGAATGTCAAGTCTGTAATGCCTGGTAAAGGTGCAAGAAGTCATCCATGTGGCAGCCTTGCAAATGTCCCGTAGCAGGACGCCCGCTGAAAAAGCCGAGGAGGCAGCCACGGCCCTGGTAGAGTGCCCCTTGGGGGCGATGGGGAGGGCCAGTTTGGCTAGCTGGTACGCTAGTTCGATGGTTTGAAGACATTTCAAAAGCCTCTGGGTGGAGATGGCAGCGCCCTTGTCGGGATTGGAGTATTTAATGAAGAGGCGCTTAAGACTTTTGAAAACCCTCTGTGCGTGATCGATAAAAGGCCAGGCATTGGCACACATCAAGAGAGTGAAAGGATTTCTCTATCGGGGTGGATGGAGTAGGGAAGAACGCTGGCAGAACGATGTCCTGATTGAGATGAAAGGTTGTAGCGACTTTAGGGAGGAATGCTGGGTCTGTTCACAGGATTACCTTCTCCTTATGAAAAATGAGGTAAGGTGGGTCTACGCACAGGGCAGAGAGCTAGCTCGCTCTCCTCGCTGAAGTAATGGTGACTAGGAAGGCCACCTTCCATGATAGCAACCTGAAATCATTTGTAGCTAGAGGTTCGAAGAGGGCTCTGGTAAACCCCTGGAGAACCACTGACAGGCTCCAAGTCAGTACCAATGGCTGAGTTGGTGGGTGAAGATTCTGTAGTCCTTTGAGGAAGTGACAGATAAGCGTGTGGGAGAACACAGAGGATCTGGATAGGGAACCACGAAAGTGGGAAATAGCCACTATGTACACTCTAATCGAAGTGGGTTTAAGTCCATCTTGGTGTAGGGAGAGCAGGAAGAAAAGGATGTTATCGATGGACGCGGAGTTGGGGGTGAAGTGGTTGATTTCCGCAGAGGAGGCAAAGCATTTCCATTTTGCCTCTTACAACTGGTGGGTGGACGGTCATAGGGCGGATTGCAGGATGAAGGTGATCTCCTGTTGCAGTGAAGTCGGGCCAGAGGAGGCTCAGGTAGGGTTGCTTGGTACCGACTGTGGCTCTGATGCCGACAGATGAGGGGCAGGCATTGGGACCGACAGGCTTCCCGGATCCTGGGGTAAGTGATCAGGAGCAGTCAGTGAAGGAGCCATGCAATGAGGTTGAGGGTATTGAGGTCGGGGTGGAGGATTGCCCCTCTCTCCTGCGTGATCAGCTGAGGGATCCGCAGAAGATGGAAGAAGGTACGACGCGAGAGGTTGAGGATGGTCGGGAACCAGGGTTGTCAGGGCCACCATGGTGTGATAAGAATGCCCCATGCCCTGTCACGGGCAGCCTTTTCCAGGGTATGGGTGATCAGCAGGATCGGGGGGAATGCATAGAGGAAGGAGCCCGACCAACTCACCATCATGGCGTCACCCCGTGAGTTCGGGCCCAACCCCACCCTGGAGCAGTAAGTCCCGCGCTTCGAATTGGAAGCCATTGCAAACAGGTCCAAGGACGGAGTACCCCAACGGGAAAACAAGTCCCTGCAAATCTGGTCGTCCAGTTCCCATTCGTGGGTTGACGACATCTTCCTGCTGAGAATATCTGCCTCCCCGTTGTCCACCCCTGCTAGATGGATCACAAGTAGGGAAATCCCCCTGGGGATACACCAGACCCAAATCTGCAAGGCCAGATGGGCCAGCGGTACTGACTTTGTGCCGCCTTGTTTATGTAGAAGATGGTGACTACGTTGTTGGAGGCTACCTGAACCGACCGGTTCCGAAAGGTAGGTTCAAAGGAACATAGCGCCTTGAACACCACCAGTAGTTCGAGAAAATTGATATGCTCAGACTTTTTGTGAGCCTGTCAGGTGCCTTGAGTACGTAGGTTGGAACAATGTGCTCCCCAACCCATGAGGGAAGCGTCGATATGGAGTGAAATTGAGGGTTTCCGCTGGTGAAATGGAATGCTCACTGTAAGGTTGTCGATGTTCATCCAACAAGACAGTCTGGCGAACCGAGACGGGAGGTAGGAGTGGTCTTGGGGAGTCGCAAAGAGGCTGGAACACGCTGTTGAACCACAGCTGAAGTGGTTGCATCCTCAGTCTGGCGTTCGGGACGACTGTGATTGTTGAAGCCATGTGTCCTAGGAGCCATTGGATGGCTAATGCCGGGGTCTGCCTGCCCTCCTGAACCTGACTGAGGAGCAGAGTCTTTCCATTCAGGCCCGTGGAAGGAATGCTTGTGCCTGAACTGAGTTGTGCCCCAATGAACTCGATGACCTGTGAGGGAGTGAGACAGGATTTCTCGGCATTAATGCACAGAAATACAACCATTGGCGCAGTTGGTACTGTTGGCGCAGTTGGTAGTGATGGTAGGGCTGATATCTCGGTTAACGAGACTGAGGCCACTTATGACGGCTTGAGTTTGGAATTTCCATTTTCTGGGCAGTAGCTCGAGCGTTGTATATGTGCTCGAGCTTATGGTCCATGCAGTCAGGGAAGAGACTGGAACCGTCGAAGGGCATTCCCTCAATCTGGTGCTTGGTCTCATTGGGGAAGTTGCAGGAGCGCAGCCAGGCGTGTTGACAGAGGGTGATGGAACTGACGAGTGTGTGGGAGTCACAGTCTACATGGTGTCGGGCTGTGGTAAATTGTTGTACGGAGAGCTGCATAGCTTCCCGGATGAAGACACGGGCCAAGTCACGCTGTTGTTCTGGAATAGACGAAGTGATGGACTCCAGCTGTTGCATCAGGAAGTACTGATATCTGGCCATCTTTGCCTCATAATTTGAGATCCGGAGACCCAGTCCCATGGCTATGTAGATGCGTTGTGCCATCAGATCTATGTTCCTGCCTTCTTTGTCTCTAGGGGTTGAGTGTTCCCTGTTGTCTCGCTCCTGGGAAGACTCAACCACAATTGAACTAGGTTTTGGGTGTCTCAAGAGGAACAGAATATCCTGTTCCTGAACCTTATACATGGACTCGTACCTCCTGGATGTTGAGTGGGGTTGGCTAGGAAAAGTCCAAGTGTCCTCCATGGCCTCCCAAAGGGTGGTGATAAGCGGGATGGATATGGCAGAGGACTGTTCTTTACGAATGATGTCGTAAAAATGGTCTTTGTTGGTGCTGGGTCGATGCTCGACCTCAATTTCCAAGGACCAGGTAAGGCAGCTCATGAGTTCGCCGAATGTGGCATAAGATTCTTCAGGGGACCCGGGGCCCTGGGTAGAATGACCGTGCTGGGAGATGTACAGCATCGATCCAAGTCTTCCAAATCCAAATTGTAAAGGTATGGCAGGCTGGAGGAAGAATGGGCTGGAGACGGTGGAGGACGAGAAGTCACCAGTACCAAGATGGAGGGCACTTTGGTCCTGGTCGGCCGAGGTCGGTGCCTGCACTCTGGTGGCATGGGATAATAGCCATACGGAGGCGGATATCCCCAGTAGTAGGGCCGAGGAAGTTCGGGACCTTCGTATGGCATCGGAACCCAACTCCTGGTAGGCTGACCCAAAGAGCGGTGGTAGCGATGGGGCTCGGCCAGTGCAGGGGGCCCTGGAGATACCTTGGGCAATGAAGGCATCGGCGTTGGAGAACGGGCCGGCTGGTGGCTCGGCAGCGACCGTGGAGGAGAATCTCGGATTTCCCCATCGGATATCAATCCATGAACGATGGGTTTGGGGGGATCCAGTGCCACAGGAACTGCAGACTTGACCCTCTGGGGAGATCTGGGTGGCGTAACTTGCATCAGCGCCTGCGGTGTCAGTGTCAAAGGCGTCAGGACCGACGGAGCCATCTGGACCGATGGAGCAGTCAAACCCAAGTCTCAGTGTAGTTCTGGGGCAGGTCTATGATATTTGCAGCTGGCCTTGTCAGTCTTGTCCTTCTTAGGCTTTTTTGGAACCAACAGATCCTCTTGGCCGGTGTGCTTCCTATTCTCCCATTCCTTCTCACTCAAACAAAAGGAAGAGTGAGAGGTCTCCCTAGAAGCAGCTGCCTCAGATGGCGGACGAGGGGAGGTCATCATAGAGGGACCAGACAGCGTAGCCTGGGCAGCAAGTTCGTCAGAGGCTATCAGGGCCTGATCCGAAAGGATCTTCCTCAGCTGGTTTTCCTGATTTTTTTGGGCTTGTTTTGTGAAAGTCTGGCAGTGTCTGCATTTATCAGTGCGGTGTCCCTCTCCCAGGCAGAGACGACAAAGCTCATGCGGGTCCATTGGAGACATTTTGGCCCCGCATTTGGAGCACTTTCGAAAAGCTGCGCACTGAGCCATCGGATAAAAGGATAGCAAAGAAGGATAGTATGAATGTAAGAAGGTTTTAAATTTTATTTTTTATTTTTTAGTAAGAAAAAAAGGGTTGTTTAACTAGAGAAGGTAAAAGGTAATAAAACTTAGATTATTTCAACTGGGAAGAAGAGAAGAAAACAGCAATCAAGTAGAGAGAGAGAGAGAAACGAACAGCTCGAGGCAGTGCGATTGGCAGTCTAAAGAAGACTGGGGGAAATGGTGGGCGCTCCGCCCTATATAGCATCATGGGGGAGGGGTGCAGAGTTCCCGCCAAAATCCATTGAAACTTTGGTATTCGACCTGGCAACAGGCACTGCGCAGGCTCAGTACCCCCCATTATGTGTGATGCACAGAGACCATGAAGAAGAGGGATTCCCTAAGTTTGGTCAGAAGCTCCTATGAATGGGAACTCTATGCCCTAGTGGAATGACTGAGATATAACCATAATAGTGAAACCCTACAATTACCATACCTTATTAAGTAGCTTCTCACTTCTTACCATCTATGTTCAATATGGTCCTCTCTTTGAGATGAATAGAACAAAATAAATTGCCCTTGATATATCAATATATAAAAATAATTCAGGTTAAATTTAACATCATACTAGTGGAAGGCTGCTTAGGGCAGTGAGACTTCCTCACACATTCTTTGCTGCTGGAAAATCTGTTCCAGAGAGTTTCTAACTCCCAGAGCAGATTTTGAGGGTGCATAATATAGAATGAGAGTCACTGTTAGAGTTGAAGCTTAGCTGAACCTCCTTTCCAGGGATCAAAGATAATGCTTTGGTGATGTTCCTGTGTGTTTAAGAAATATCAAGAAAGAAAATTATCTCCCTCGGGCTCTGCTCAGAAACTTCAATCTTCCAGTTCCCGTCCAAACAAGGAGGGAGAAGAGATTTTTTAAAATTAAAACAGCTTTAATGGAGAAGAGAACTGAGATTTCATAAAACAGAAAACTAAGCCTTTAAATTACCTAACCTACACAGGTGCCAAACATACCCCACATAAGTCACCGAGGTATGCCTCATGCACCTCTGCCCCTCAGTGGGATGGGAACCAAGTTATAAAATAATCACACATTTACAAACCCACAGTTTCAAATGAGGAAGAATCATATCCTATTCTCACAGCTATCCCAAGAAAGACAACTGAGTCTCACACACCTAGGCTGGAATGATTAACAAGTCACCTGTTAAGGAAAAAAAAATACCTGCTCCAGTTTCCAGAAGAGACTCAACAGAAGAAACTGGGCTGGGAAAGATAACTCCATTTACTGAAGGAGTTCTCTCAGCAAGATGACATGGTTAGATCAAATGCTTTGACTGTTTCTTCACAGTCAGGAATTCAGAAATTTCAGGATTCATTTCCTAGTTCAGCATTGAATCCCTGATGACTTGTTCTGCCTGCTCCCAAGTTGAACAGCTCCTTAGCTCTTCTTATGAAGCCATTTAGAAATGCTCAGCTTCGTATACCATTTGTTTTTTCTACCTCTCTCTGTGTGTGTCTCTGTGCATACACACTGCTACCCTAATAAGTCCCACCATTAAAACAGCACGAAGCTAATGATTGCTAAAGCAACTTGAAACAAGCCTAGATTGTATTCGCTGGAATGGAACAGTTGGTGGAGCTTTGCTATCCTGTCCCTCCAGAAACTGCTGTTCCTGAAGTTGCTCCAGGAAGCACTAGCTTCCTGGTCTATGACCAGGTGGTCCTGTGAGTGCAGTGGAACAAGTGGAAGTTGGCAGTCCTAGATACTACTTCAGTGCAGCTGCTATTACTCCTCCATTCATTCAATTGCAAACACACATGAAGTATGCAGAGGCAGAGAGAGAGAGCGCGAGCACGAACTTAAATGGGAAGAGGTTCACTTCAAGCTAAGGTGCTAGAATTAGGCCAAGAATTGACTGGTTGGTGCCTTACTCTCATATTCAGGAGCAAGTTTTACTTTCTGTTGTTTCTTTGAAGATTAGAGTACTAATTTTCCAGATTATGTATTTCATCCTTTTAGAGAATAGGATCTCTAGAGAGTTTCTTGTAAAGCTCACAAAGAAGATTAATTAGAATATTTATAGCTTTGTGCTTTTATGTTAATGAGAAGTAAAAAATAATAAAATCAGCAGGTCTCTTTCTGAGACCTAAGAATTCTAAAATAATGTTTAGTCCTTGCATTAAATAAAAATGTTTGTTGGATTTGAACCCCATCTTTCTACCAAGAAAAACTGTACTTCATGGGATTCTGAAATTGGTGGAATTCCTGATGCCATGTATCAGCAAAATACCTTCCTCTAGTGTAGTATCTCTGGATGCAAAGACAACACAAATACCATGTGGATCAGCAGCTACATGTGCCCTTGTTTGTGGCAACATAACTCCACTAGCAATCATTACTTGGCAAAGGGGGCAGATTGATCCTGCCCTAGTGTCTGCTACCACGTGTTGGGTATATTGTTGACACTTCAACAATCCACTGTAATGCAGTAGTTCCAGGTACTTGCTTTAAATTACTTTGCTCCATGCTATATTTTGCTACAGTGGCTGACATAGCAAAATTAACAAAGGTGGGTGACCTGAGAAAATTCTGCTAATTTCACACTGAGCCATTCTTTTACACAGCCTGTTCCATTAACTTCTTGACTCTCTGTAACTATTGGGCAACTGGAACTAGTTGTTACAGGAGACATATGGTGGTGCCAAAGCATACAGCTGCCTCCTCTCTCCCACAGTAACACTTAGCAATACAAAACATGTGACCTGATATTACCATACTAAGAGTTTCCCTGCAAAGGACTTACTAATGCAATGGGAGTTAGGAAACCTGGAGCACAGCAATCTTATTACATTTTATATTATGGGATTGAGAGATGTAGGAGATACAGGGCTGATGTTTTTGGCAGCATCATGCATCTCCTGTAATATCTAATTACAACCTTGCAAGAAAAAAAAATCTGATTATCTTAACAACCTTCTCCTGGCAGATGTTTACACTGGAGGATATAAACACTTTTCAGCCAAACCATTCTTAGTCAACTACAGTGAATGAAAACTTCAGAAACATGAATTCAAGTGCATGCCAGTAGATAACACCTAGATAACTGGTGCTTCTGAGTATGGTGGAATGATACAACTGCCCTTCAATTGCCTTATTTTTAAAGTGAACACTGTAACAATGGTACAACATTAACAAAAACTGTTGACAGTGTGCAATTAAATTACCTTGAGTGTCTGGTGTGTTAGACAAAGGTTTGTCTTCAAAGGGCCTGTAAATTAACTCCTCCTAATGAGAGTTACAGCCCTTCAATATTTGCATTTCATTTTGGGGTATGACTGAAGAACCCGGCCCATAGAGACAACACCTTGTATCAATTGGGTGTTGATTCTCCTTTTATTGTTAAAATGACATGCTTGATTCCTGCTCTACCTGTTAATGGTATTTGTATTGCTTATGCTCTCTAAAAGGGTGACATGCCTTCTTTCCCCTTTTCAAGTTGTATAAGGACCTGATAGCAACCATTCCCTTTAAAAAAATCACTCTGCTGTGCTGAACATAGAACATAGTTTGATTAAACATTATTGCAAAGATAGGTTTTTAAATTTTACTAGTTGTTAATAATACTGATATTAACAACTAGAAAGGCCTATTTTTCAAGCAATATAGATGACTTTCCCAACCAAGGATAAACACATTCACTTGACAGTTTTTCTTACTGGGTTAGGGTCTAGACTAGTATGAGACTATTTTCTCCCATGGACTGTGTTCTGTCAGGCCTCAGCTGCCCATAGGCCCCCTGAAAATCTTCTCTGGATTGTTAGAAAACAGAACAGGATGTGAATGCAATGGGGCACTGGAAGAGGAACTAATGAAAATATATAATACACATACACCTTTCCATGAAAACCTGAGGTGGATCTAAGCTCTTTCTATCTATAGGACGCTTCTGGAGCCAATCCATTGATTTCAGTGGAGCGTACTTCCAATTACAAGTTATTAAGCTTGCTCTAGTTCTCCAAGGGATGAGAATTCCTTGGTGCTCTAGTTCTCTCAAGGGTGCAAAACTTGCCTTGGGTTTCTTTTGGAATGAGGTCACTCAGACTTACTGGCAGCTTGTGACATTTGTGTTTATACACAGATTGAGCAGTATGTACTGCTCTTCCATCAGATCTCCCATCAACTCCAGGAGATCATCTACCTCAACCCCCAGTCTTAGAACAATATGACCATAATCTCAGACAGAATTTCTCACCAAGGAATCACTTGTGTAGCTTGGATTAGGTTTTGCTATAGCTGAAAGAGGCAAATAATTTTACCCTTACATTAAAGCAAGAATAGAATAACCTGAGGTTAAATTCTTCAAATGTTTCTCAATATAAAATGAAACCTTTTCTCTTTTTCTTTTCCCTTTAGCTTCTGATAGGCTCCTACTTCCTGACTGCTACGTTTGGGGTAAAATTTGGCACAGGCCTTTCATATTTGGCTGTTGTCTCACAGATATTCTAACAATCCTTCTTATAGGTAAGCAGTGGTAAAAACCTATAGCATTGTGATGTCTGTATCAATAATTTCAATTGCTTTGTAGCTGATGTTTTCTTTGTTTTTGGTTTGAGTTTCACAAAACTGTCTGACAATACTGTCAGACTTTAGGCTACAATCCTAGATGCTGTTACCTGGGAATGAGCCCAAGTTAACTAAGTAGGATTTATTTCTGAATAGAAAGGCATACAAACACACCACTGATAACCTTTAATAACCTGTCTTTTTTCCTTTGAAAGAACTCCAAGTGGCTTACATAATTCTTCTCCTCCTGTTATGTCTTATCCCCACAACAAAAACCCTGTGAGGTAGGTTGGACTGAGTCTGTGACTGGCCCAAAGTCACCCAATGAGCTCCATGGCTGAGTGGGAACTAGAATCCAGGTCACCTGGGTCCCAGTCCCACTCTGCCACACAGGCTCTTACCAGAAGAGGGTTGGCACAAACCACCTCTGTCAAGATCATCATCAGTGTTCTGCTGCCCTGCAACCACTTGGGGAGCCCTGGATGCAGGGAGCCAAGCTATGTTCTGCTAGGTCTCCTCTAGAGGCGGCCAAGAAAAAAGTCAGGTTACTTACCTGTAACTGTCGTTCTTCGAGTGGTCATCTGTGCAGTCACACATAATGGGTACTGCGCCTGCGCAGAGCCCGTTGCCGGCCAGAATACCCAAGCTGCAATGGTTTTTGGCGGGAACTCCGCACCCCTCCCCCTTGGTGCTATATAAGGCAGAGCGCCCGCCATTTTCCTCAGTCTCTGGAGACCAGTAAATCGCCCCCTAGCGGAGCATACCACTCATCAGAGAAGTTGCTAGAAAGACTACTGTCCCATCCCTTGACACTGAGTGGGGCCAGAGGGCGGGTTGTGTGACTGCACAGATGACCACTTGAAGAACGACAGTTACAGGTAAGTAACCTGACTTTCTTCTTTGTGGTCTCTGTGCATCACACATAATGGGTGATTAATAAGCTTCACTCACCGGAGGTGGGTCGGTGTCGTCAGTGAAGGATGGATGATAGGACGGCCCGTCCAAAGGAGCAGTCCTGCCTGGCCCGGCATCAAGCCTGTAGTGTTTGGTAAAGGTACAGGGAGTTGTCCATGTAGCCACTTTACAGATATCCAGCAGCGGAACGCCTGACAAGAAGGCTGATGAGGCTGCCATGGCCCTAGTGGAATGTTCCCTGGGTGTCACAGGAAGGTCCATTTTCGCCAGTTTATAGGCCAGTTCAATAGTATGGACTATCCATTTTGATAGTCTCTGTGCAGAAAGAGATGCGCCTTTATCAGGGTAGGAGTACCTGATGAACAGACGTTTAGTCTTTCTGAAGCTTTCTGTACGTGACCGATAGAAAGCTAAACATAGGCGCACATCCAGGGACTGAAGAGATTTCTCTATTGGTGTGGACAGGGATGGGAAGAATGCTGGAAGCACAATGTCCTGATTGATGTGGAACAGTCTGGCCACCTTGGGGAGGAATGCCAGATTGGTACGGAGCACTACTTTCTCCTTATGGAAATTAAGATAAGGTGAATCTATGCAAAGGGCAGATAGTTCACTTGCCCTTCTTGCTGATGTTATGGCGACCAAGAAGGCTACTTTCCAAGATAGCAGTCTCAGGTCTGTGAGAGGTTCGAAGGGAGCTCTAGTGAGTGCGTGGAGGACTACAGACAGACTCCAAGTTGGTACTGATTGTCGGATTGGAGGTTGGAGGTTTTGTAGTCCCTTAAGGAATCGCCAGATGAGTGCATGGGAGAACACAGATAAACCTGAAAGGGAACCACGGAAGTGTGATATAGCTGCAATATAGACTTTAATCGACATAGGTTTAAGTCCCAACTGATTTAGAGAAAGCAGAAAGAGGAGGGTATTATCAATGGAAGCTAATTCTGGGTTGAAATGATTCGTTTCTGCAAACGCGGTAAAGCATTTCCATTTCGCCTCATACGATCGGTGAGTGGACAGTCGAAGGGTGGATTGTAAGATAAAGTCGAGCTCTCGCCGTGATGTAGCATCGGAAGCTAATCGGGCAGGTTCTCTCGGTACCGATTGACGTTCTGGTGTCGGGACCGAGGAGTTTTGTGGAAGCAAGTCGGGATCGATCGCAACAGCTAGTGCAGGGGCCACGTGGTAAGATTGAGGGTATTGAGGTCGGGGTGAAGGATTGTCCCCTTCCCCTGCGAAATCAGGTGAGGAATTCATGGCAGGCGACAGAACATATTGACAGCCTGAGAGTGGTCGAGAACGAGGGCTGGCGGGGCCACCATGGAGTAATGAGAATCAGGTGTGCCCGGTCCCGAGCAGCTTTCTCCAGAGTGTGAGTGATCAACGGGATTGGTAGATAAGCGTAAAGGAATGAATCCAACCAACTTACCATTAATGCATCCCCTAATGAGTTCAGACAGATTCCCACCCTGGAACAGTAGGTCATGCACTTCGAATTCGATGCTGTCGTGAACAGGTCTAGAGTCGGGGTACCCCACTGGGTAAAAAGATCTCTGCACACTCGATCGTCCAGTTCCCACTCATGGGTTGATGACATCTTCCTGCTCAGGGTGCCTGCCTCCTGGTTGTGAATCTCTGCAAGATGGATTGCCATTAGCAAAATCCCCTTGGGGATACACCAATCCCATATCTGCATGGATAGCTGAGCTAGCGGTACCGATTTCGTACCGCCTTGTTTGTTCAGGTAAAATACAGTAACTGTGTTGTCGGAGGCTACCTGTACCGACTGGTTTCGAAGCATGGGCTCGAACGATCATAGCACTTTGAACACCGCCAGTAACTCGAAGTTGATGTGATTTACTCTCTAGTGTGCTTGCCAGGTGCCTTGTGTCCGTAAGTTGGAGCAGTGTGCTCCCCATCCTGTGAGGGACACATCGGTGTGGAGCGAGATGGAAGGCTGTCGCTGGTGAAATGGGATGCCGACTGAGATTTTCTGGGTCCATCCACCAAGTTAGCGTCTGGCGAACTGAAGTGGGTGGAAGAAGCCGCCGTCTTGGCAAATTGTGGAGGGGCTGAAAGGCCGCGTTGAACCACAGCTGAAGTGGCTGCATTCAAAGACTGGCATTGGGAACTACGATGATTGTGGATGCCATATGGCCCAACAGTTTTTGTATAAGTAATGCCTGAACCCGTCCACTTCTTTGGACCCAACAGGCTATTGAGCAAAGTCTGTCCATATGGATTCGTGGTAAATATGCCCGGGCTCAAACCGAATTGAGTTGTGCCCCTATAAACTCGATGACCTGTGAAGGAGTGAGACAGGATTTCTCAGTATTAAGGAGTCCCAGGTCTTCCAGAAGAGCGCACGTGGTGTGAACATCTGCTACAAGTCGGTCCCGAGAAGAAGAAACTATAAGCCAGTCATCCAAATATGGATAAATTTGGAGTCCTCATTGGCAAAGGTGAGCACATATCAGAGCCATGCATTTTGTGAATACCCTAGGGGCTGTGGCAAGTCCGAAAGGGAGTACATTATATTCAAAAATGTCGGGACCGACCGTGAATCGGAGAAACCTCCTAAAAAACGGGTGGACGACGATATGAAAATAGGCATCCTTCAAGTCGATAGACTTGAACCAATCATCTCTCTCTAGCAGGGGAGAATGTTTTGTAGGGTGGTCATATGGAATTTTCTAGTTGTGATAAAGGCGTTAACACCTCTTAGATCGAGTATTGGGCGTAAGCCACCATCTCTCTTCGGTACCATGAAATATCTTGAGTAGAAACCACAGAGACCATCAGAGTGCGAAATTTGGCGGATCGCTCCCTTCTGGAGTAATTTAGATACTTCTTCTCTAAGGATATTTGATGGTGTGGTGTATGAGATTGGTCCCGAAGGAGGAATGACATCAAACTTGATTCTGTATCCAGATTCAACTATGGAGAGGACCCATTTGTCAGATGTGATGGTCTCCCAAAGAGGGAGTCGGCTTTGTAGCTGGCTCCTGTAGGGAGGGGGGAGGGGTGTAGAAGGAGAGAGAAGATGGGTTCGTGGTGCCCGTCAACGCTGCCTCTTATCAGCAGGCTGGCGACGGCGGCCCTGTTGATATTAGGCAGCTGGTTGTGAGAGGTTTTGCTGTTGCCGCTGAGGAAACTGTTGCTGGCGTGGCTGGTACTGATGGTATGGCTGGTATTTATGATATCTAGGTTGCTGCCACTTACGACGGTTCGAGCCGGGGATTTCCATTTTCCTGGCAGTGGCTCGAGCATTATAGATATGCTCCAGCTTGTGGTCCGTCTGATCATGGAAGAGGCCTGAACCATCGAACGGAATTCCTTCAATCTGTTTCTTAGTTTCTTCCGGGAAGTTGCACGAATGTAGCCAGGCATGCCTCC
Source organism: Varanus komodoensis (assembly GCF_004798865.1). NCBI lineage: Eukaryota > Metazoa > Chordata > Lepidosauria > Squamata > Varanidae > Varanus > Varanus komodoensis. The sequence goes on from NW_025335438.1 coordinate 20,410,226, forward strand.
GGAGAGCAACCGAGCCCACTAGGGCGTGAGAATCGCAGTCAACATGATGGCAGGCTGCGGTGAGCTGCTGTATCGCCAGCTGCATCACCTCTCGAATGAAAACATGAGCGAGATCACGTTGTTCTGGGATGGACGAGGTAATCGAGTCCAGTCGCTGCATCAGAAAGTACTGATACCTCACCATCGTTGCTTCGTAATTTGAAATTCTCAGGCCCAGTCCCATTGCTGTGTAATTCGCCTCGCCAGGAGGTCAGTTTTCCGCCCTTCTCTATCCTTGGGGGCTGAGTGTTCTCTATTGTCCTGCCCTTGAGATGATTCGACCACAATCGAATTGGGCTTTGGTGTCACAGAAGGAAGGGGATGTCCTGTTCTCTGACCTTGTACATGGACTCATACCTCCGTGAGGTTGACTGAGGTTGGTTGGGGAAGGTCCATGTCTCTTC
>NW_025335438.1:20413168-20435544 GCF_004798865.1 Varanus komodoensis
ATGCTATAAATATTCAGAAGTTATATTTAGCATCAGTTTTCCAAATATAGTGTAGCCCCTAGTAATTCCTTCCACTGTCATTTCTGTAAATTCAGAATCATTCCTATATGCCACCTTTGCCTGACCTAGTACTGATTCTTATAGTATACAGTGAGCTGAATTCTAAGCTTGATGGTAATTTCTTTATGGATTGACAGATATTTTAGGTACATGGTGAAGGAATTGTGCATCAGTTCTTCAGACACAGCCATAACTCACATATAGATACTGTCGTATTAATGAACTTATTAGTCATTGTATGATAATGCCTTGCATTACTCAGCAAATTGAATGCAGGGAAAAAATAATGCTACTAACCTGTACACAGTCAGAAGGGCTTACTTCAGAGTAAGAAGACATAAAATTGCATGGCCACAATTTAAGCATGGAAATATTCCCCATTGGACATGAGTTACTTTTGAGTAAGCATTCATAAGATTGTACTATAGGAATTTTCCTCACATAAGACTGAAGTACTTTTAAGCCTCCTCCAATTTCCACCGCATCTGCGTGTTACTAGTGCCAGACAGAGCAAGTGTGAGGAAGTGGAACTGCAATCCTGCTACACATGAACTGCTGAGCTGAAGGTGGATGAACAGTCACATCCAAAGCCCTCCCCTCCAGAAGGGAGGAGAAGCACTTCCTCCCGTCCATCCAGTTCCAGGGTGTATGTTTGTGCTTACTTTTTCTCTTTCACTGGAGGGAAATATATGCCAATTTTCAGGGCTGCTGTAAATCCACCTGTATTAGAGACAGGCCCAATCCACCCCACTTTTTAATCTCTTACAGTGCAAGAGATCCATCATGAGGAACACCAGCATTGCAGTTGTTCCCACAGGGCCAGGGGTGGAGTAGCCAAAATAAGAAGCCTTGTCCAAAGACAAACCTCTCTGCCCTTGGAGAAGATCTGGATCTCCCAGGGACTACAGAGTTAAAACCTAAGTACATTGTGCCAACAAAACCTAGAATGTAATATTGGTTTTGCCTTTACATTATAGACTGAAGGAAAGCTAATTGAAGTTCCACATGCAAAGACCCCCTGCCCCAGGGTGTTTTGTTCATTTTAAAGAATACATTTGGTCATCAAATTGTGAAAAAAGCATTGTTATGTTTCACTATTAAAAAGCATCTTGAAATTTACCACATGCTGCATGTAGATGAAGAAGTGACAGGTCCTACAAGCACCAAGAACATCATGGCACATTAAATAGAATAGGGGAGAGTGAAGTTTGTTCTAGAAAAATCAAGGTAAAGCAATGGATCTTGAAAAAACAATTTCAGGAAGGTAAAAAGAGGACAACCAAATCCCAGGAAGGCTACTGTAAGACTGAAACTACCCATTCAGCTGTAAATACTTTCTCTGCATGGCTAATATCAAGCCAGCTGAATACATTTGCAAATAAAACATTTCTCCTGTTCAATCTCCTGAAAGTCAAGCAACCCCCATCCAGTTAAGTGCTGCTTTCATAGATGCTAGTGGGTTGTAGACAAAGGCAAAGGGATTTGGGTGAACCTGTTCCGAGACTTTATTTGCTGTATTATTGGTCTTATAAAACATTTTCCCCCTTCATAGGTTAAATTATCAGTTTGTGATCATTGTGGCTTTGTGAGGTTGAGGTGGGAAACCAGAGCAGGATTAAAAGGCTCCCCTACTGTTGTTTCCCAGGCTCCCCACAGGAACCATTAAGTACTAATTGGACATCCCTTAACCATTTGGTGGCATTTATTAGTCACTACTGAGCATTTGAAAGTCACTATCCCTTAGCTGCAATCAATGCTTGGTAAAAATATCCAAGCACCATTTTTCTAGTTTTTTGCACTTCTAGAAACTCAATACTTTCATGAATTGGTTTTTAACCCGCTTTACCTAATTGCTGGAACTCAAATGCACAAGGCTTCAATGGGATTTTTACAAGTGTTCAATAGCAGCATTGAGGTCTGTGGTTCAAATGCATCTGGATGAACTTCTGAAGCAAATCTGCTCCAGATGTTATTTCCTTCAGATTAAATCATCCTGTGTATTTTTAAACTAAGTATTTTATAATTATAAGAAGGGCAGTGCAAATATATTTCTCATGAAAGCAAGTTAGGGAGAGGACTAGCCTAGAGCTGTCTGTGCCTTTCAGATGCTAGTGTTTTATCTGAAGGGAGCTTTTTACAAAAGGTGGGCAGGGCATTTAGACATTCAGAGTACTACCTGCAATCTGACATGGTATAGCCCACTTTAAAGTCAATTAAATCTCTCATCAGCATCATCTAATATTTATGTAAAGCATATTATGGTAAATCAAGTGCAGGGAACCTCTTTCAACCCAAGGACCAATTCAATTTCAGAACAGCTCTCAGCAAGGCAGTGCCAGTATTTCAAAAACACCATATTTTAGCTTTATGCTTCAGTTGCCAGTAGCTAAGCCTTAGGAGACACTTCTAAACCTTTTAGAATAGGATAAAACTGTACAAGAGCTGAGAAGCTTCCAAAGGATTAGCAGTCCAGAAAAGGGAGCCAATTGTCCTCCCCCAAGTGCCTGCTAGAGACTCAGAAAGGTAATACAATTCAACAGAAAGTCACAGAGCTGCAGGATGATCTTCCCAGATTTTCCTCACAACACAAGAAATACTGGCTTTCATATGCACCATGGGTTAAACAAGTTACAGTTGCTTGCTTAAGCTGTGGCATCTGCCAGGCACCATTTGCCTTATATTGATAGCCTACTTCATGCTACAATGCTTATTGGAGGAAAGGGTCAATACCTCACCTGCCCTCCTAACAAATCAACATTGAAACAAATCTCACTTTGTAGAAGGCAAAAGGTGGCTGCCTTCACTATGCTATTCCTAGCCAATGATTACATTTCATTTAAAGAATAAACTAAAATTAGCAGTCACAGTCCATTTTAAGACTATTTGCATTCCTCTTGGTTTCTAACAAACTTGAAGATTGCAACAGGAAGTTTAGATTTAACCTCAAGCATCATTGTTTTGTCTCATTCTCTACTGTAATGCAATCCAGATGTTAAAGTGTTGTATGTGCATCAAGCTTTTATTGTAAAGGGCTCTTGAAAGGAAAGCCTAACTACAGTGCAGATCAACTACAGGCAATGCAGAGAGGAAAAAGCATGAACATATACAGGAAGATATTCAAAATACTTGATATACTTTTTTGCAGGAGATCCAGATGTTATATATAATGAAGCTGCTGACTGCTTTTAGGAAAGTAGATTAGGAAGCAATTACAATGTGAAAAATGACATCCGAGGCTTTTTAAAGGAGAAAGGTGATAATATTGGAGACAATAAACCAACTGCTGCCTACTCACTTTTGCTTGTGTCCCTCCCATCTGAAAAGACTTTAGAAACATTCACAGTTCATAGTCTCTTTGCAGTGTATTTGTGGAAACATTTAAGGCCTGCCCAAACCCAGTAGGGCATGTGAGAAATCCTGTGCCTTCGTATTTGCATTATTCTCCCCAATGGATTCAGAGGCACATGGTGGAGTTGATGCCAGTCTTTCAAACCTGTTCTATCCATGCTGCATGGCCTGCCAGCACCCAAGACTGCCTCAGGTGCATGGACGGCTGAGCTAGTGAACATCTTGTGCACTGTTGCCACCACATATAGACAGAAGGATATAGGAGCAAAAGTGCTGAAAGTCAAAAACCCACTCCAGATACTTTGAACTGCTACATAAACTCATACCATTTGTTCTGTGGTTTTGGGATTACAGAGATTGTAGTCCAAAAATATCTGGAGAGCACCTGGTTCCCTGAAGGAAGGGCAATGGTGAAGTGGGGGCAGGGGAGAAGACCTGGAGATAGACACGAGAGGTGGAGAAACAAAAATGGGTAATGGAAGGGGCAAAGACAACCACAGTGGTGTGGAAAAAGCTGTGGAAAGAAGAAAGGAGATTGCTGAAGTAGAGAACAGTTCTGGGGCATGACTTACAGGCAGGGAACAAGAACATTTGGGGGTATATGAAGAAAAGTTAACTGATCTATATTAATATGAAGAGTAAGAAAGCAGAGCTCATGCTGTAGGTACAGAAAATCAATAAAATGTATTAAACAGTTAATGCTAGCAATGGTGTTAACATGGTAATGCAGCCTCTTGAACTACTAAAAATATAGAAGTGGCTTTAGAAATAATTTGAGTTATGCATTCCTGACCCATGCAGTGATGATTAGGCAAGATAGGGTCTGTTACGTGCCTTAACAACAATGTTATTAAATTAGTGCACTGATGCTGAAATTTTAGTACTTATTACTGCCCTGACAGCATGAATTATCTTTGACATATAAAAAGCAGACATAAATTTATATTTATATTTATTAAATATAAATATTTTATATTTTTATATTTTATATTTAAATATAAAAAGCAGACTTACAACAAAGCATTACCATTCTCTGTTCAGGATATGCAATGCCATTCCAACACTCCTGTTTTTCAACCCCCACAACATGCTCAGTCCTAGTTGCACTGCCCTAGATATCCCCCGTTTATGGGCCACCCCAGATGTTCCAGCCCATAATTATTTCTGTGAACAACAGAGCTCCCTCACAGAAACTAGCAGCACTAATACAGTACCTTAGTGCCCTAGTGTGGCTCAGCTGTACTCAACCCTAAGGCAAGTTAGTCTCAGCTCAATTTAGTAAAGTCAGAAAACAAACAAAAGGTGAAAACACAGTACTCCCAGTCCAGGCAAAAAGGGCAAGCCAAAAACAAGGTCTTACCAGGAATCAGTAGCAGAAAAAATCCATCCAAGGAGAAACAAGGGCTCAAGATTCTGGGAGCTGAAAATACTGTGTTAAAAGCCAGGAACTGGGGCTTATAAGTGTCCCACTGAGGTCTCAGCTGCAGCCTATTAGAAATTTCTGGCAGCTGTTCCTATGAGGAAGGCCTTACCCACAAGTAGCATGAGGAGTCTTACTTTGCAAATGGGAACTTTCTTCTTCCCTGTCTTGAGATACCACTGATTTTGGGGACACAGTTGCCATTCAGCCTCTGCCTTGGGGCAGAGCACTTCTCCCCTTGCATAGAGAAACCATCTCTCCTAAGGGCCCTGTTCATCTGACATGTGCTGCTTTTGGATGCCCTGCCTCTGGGCATACTAGCTCCTCTGCAGAGGATTCCTCCAAACCTTTCTTTGTGTATGAGTGCTATCTATCATTTTGGAAAAGGAGGACAGGCACTCGAGAAATATAAGATTGCTATAAAGGCTACTGAATCTATTCTATGCTAATGAGCAATCTACTCTTCAGGACAAAATATTTCTAGAATTCCAAATGTTAACTGGTTCTACTTCTCCCCATATAAGCTGTTTCAGAGTTCTATGTGACAGTCAGCTTTTTCCTCAGCATGTGAGGACAATCAAAGTGGAAAGCAGAAGTTACAGAAAACCATAGGGAAGCAGAAAAATGGTATAAACTGTGCAGAAACTATTATGGGAGTAGAAACTGGTATGTGATCTAAGTCATTGGGTAGATAAGGACTTAATTATACCTGGGGTAAGCCACTGAAATCCATGGGCGTTGACTTGATTTCAGTGACCACATCTAGATTCATCTCATAGACAAGAATACAGATTCAAAGCAAACCTATAAATGTGTACTTAGGAAGAAACTGCACTGAATCAAATGGCATTATAGAATTGCAGCTTGAGAACCGTTAATCATAAGACAGCTTGGGTGACCCAGTTATTACAAATGTGAGTCTCATGTAATTGTCTAAAATATGATTGGCTTCATGCATATATGATAGACATGTAAGAAGGCAAATACATATCCAAAAACAGCCTTTCAGTGACTTGCAGACCAAAATTAAAGCAATAGCATTAACTATTTGAACTGCAAGTAGTCTAGGTCTTGGATATCTGAATGACACATGTTCTCATGTTTTAAGACCTGTAAGAAAGGGTATGTTTTGGGCACTTCTACTTTCTGAGGTGTGGCTAGAGGTCCTCCATTGTGGAATGGACTTGGTAACACCCTGCTTGCATTTATAAGGCAGATCCAGATATTTTATGGAAGATTATTATGCTCTGTTTACTGGACACAGCCTTTTGATTTGGATACTATTATTTTGAACTTTTTATTGTAAGGCACTTTAGTGGGGAGTGGTGCATAAATTAAACAAATGATTGGATCTAGAGGTACACTGGATCAATAGTACTGTTGGAAGTGGATTTCCCTGCTTTTCCTTCCCAGGGCAGCTCCAGCAGTCTCCTAGCAATGCTATGCTGATTTAAAAGACTTTGTTGAAAATGGTGAACTGTGATGTGAAAGGGAGCAGGATCTCTCAAAACTGGGCAGAGACTTTCCATGCATAATTCTGTCTCTCAGAGAAGTCAGATCCTGGATCCACTCAAAAGAATAAATTTCAAAATTTCAAAGAACAGAGCTTTCAATCCATGCTTAATCTCAAGAAGACAATGGCAAATGTTAATTACATAAGCAAAAGAATCTTCATAAAAATAACACACAATCTGAATGCACAAGATTTCAGCTATTTAAAGATAAAGACACAAGGGAAGCTATGACATGTTAGTAGCTCTAGGTAAATCTTTCCTAGATTACTTTAGACTTAAATGAAGCTTCTAAAACCAGAAGGGACTTTTAAATATTACTGGTTTTACATACCTATTATGCTTTGCAGATGCTTTAGTTCACAGTGTTCCATTTCAGACTCTGTGTGTAGCAATGCTTTGTCCTAAGAGTGACAGAATTTATGACAGAATGATTTTCATCTTGAGTGGTAGCTTTGGTCAAACAGTTTAGGCTCTGTTCCTTGAAGAGAAAAACGTGCTCTGGAATTTCCTGTTCCTGATAATATCCAGACATATTTTAGCCAATAATGGTGAGATGCTTACTAGAGGAAATTCTAGCAGATGTTCCTTTTTAAGCAGCAATTTACACTTATTCTTTTTCCTAGTAAGATGCATGTTTCAAGGTCCCAACTTAAATAACTACTGCTGTATTGGGAAAGTTACAAAATTTCTTCACTTTTCATGAACCAAAAGGGCACACTCTTACTGTGTCTCATCTGGAACTTTAAATAAATAAAGTCTTATACTCCTAAGAGGCTGGTTATCATGGCAATTTCTTTACCCTACAATTCTAGCACTTTAGCCACAACCCTGAGTTTCATATGCTTAAGCAGAGATTTTACTTTCAAACAGGATAAATCTTCAAATGTGCATCCTGATCCATAATTTTACTCCATTATCTATGCAGATCTGGACCAGTGCAAGGGTCTATTTCCTTGGCAGCTTCAGTAGCAGGGACACAAACATCTTCCTCACTGACATCTAGCCTTGTGTGAACCATTTCTCTATTGACCTTGGGGTTCTTTGGCAGTTCTTATCTCTCTTTACTTTGGTACTTCAGGTGTCACCAGTCTGGAGCTACTACTGGAATTACATTTATCCTAGAATAGCAAAATAATAAATAGCTGTCTGCACCTGAGCTAATGAGCAGGCTGTTTTGTAACCCACAAATGCTTATTCTCTCCAGATGAGAACATACCAGTTTTACCAAAAGTTTTGATAAATCTAAATACCATCCCCCACACACAGAAATAAAATCAATGAAACAAACTGAAAATACTAGTTTTAAATTCTGAAACATGCCTTAACCAACACAGTGGGATAGATAGAATCTATCTTAAAAAACTGGAAGAATTAATGGAGTCGTATAAAGTAGTCCTTAACTTTCTATGCCAGTATTGTAAAGGAGTGCTCCCCGCAAAAGTGTGGGAGATCAGAGGCAGCAAAAATGTATGAAGGCTTCATGTGTGGTGCATGCTTCCAGATGGAGAGCTCCTAGTGCTACTAATCAAAAGAAACTGTGGAGCTGTTCTGTCTTTTCCTTTTCCACATATTTTCTGGTTGCTTCTGGGAACACTGCCCATGGTTCATTACAGTATTTTCACTGGGTATTCAGACAAGAGCTGATCAGGGAACAGAACATTTTGGAGGACATTCATTCATAGGGTTGACATAAGTTGGAGATAGCTTGAGCAACAACACATTCAGATAATGACATCTTTCTTTAGTCATTGTCCCATCTTTTATCTGTTTAGTGATATGTTATCCATTCATTCTTAATGGGGAGAATCTGTTTAGGAGAAAAGATCTGGACCAGGGTTATAAATAGAAGACGACAGCATCTGCTCCCTGCCCCATAAAATTCCTTGATTGCATAATTAAAAGCTCCATCTGGTAGTATCCACAGATTGTGCCCAGCACTAGTCAAGCACACATTTGACTTCTGTATTAGGGTTGAAATCACGTGTCATTAAACTAAGTTGGTAAATCTAGCCAACAAAGAAACAAAAGGTAGGTGGCAAAACTTAACTTTGCCACTGTCCCAAAATAGACCTGAGTTTAGTTCTTGAAGTGCAGAATGATAAATTTCCAGACAACTAATGCAAGATCTGAAGTACTTCACCGGTTTATGGTTCCACTAGGTCTCACAGTCTACACAGCAACACCTGGATTACTTGTTGCATTTACTGTTTTTGTTACTACTGCTCACATCCACTATGGAATGTGGTAAAACATACTTTATAGAAATATTAATAAAGGCAACCCACATTCTAAAAGGATGACTGCCATCAAAACTGTTCCCTTTCCATCCCAGAGGATCTGAACAAAAAATAGGAAATAGAATTTGCTTCCCTTTCTAGGATGTATGACTTCCAGTCTGTTTTCTGATTTTTCTAATATTCCAGTAACTAGATCTTCTTACTACTTACTAGGTTGTTCTACCTAGTTTCCACAGTTTGAGAAACTTAATAATTTTCATGCCATTTGAGTCAGTTAACTTGTGCTGCCTGTTTGCACCTACAATTGCTACAAAGAAGTCCTTGATCCATCCCTTGTGTTTAAATCTTTTAACAATTTCTTTGTGTATCTAGTTCAATGAAATAAAAATAAAGCTTTCACTGAATGCTGCTGAGGATAAAACTGCTACAGAAACAGAGGTTGTTTTCAACCTATCACTGGTATAATCTTTGCTGATTGCTTTTTAGCAAGGCTGCATGTGGTGCTGCATATAACAGCTTCCTCCAAAAGAAAATAATCATTGCTATACATGTGAAATAGCAGCAGCAGTGCCAGCAATGCACTATATCACAATTATTAAAGTAGATTTATTTGGGTCAAATATAAGCCTTGTGATGAGAAGAAGAACTAACTTCCCTGAATCACAAATGCATGACAGTGCAAAGGGAAATCAGAATGAGGATGCTATCTTTAGTTATCTAAAGTTCATGATTAGGAGAAGATAGTGATGAGTGTCTATATTCCAACTACTCATCAAGGTGCCCTTCATTGTTACTCTTTTAGGTGAAACAGTTATGCAATTATTTCAACATCTACATCTTTTCCTTGAAAAAGGGATTAGAAGAATGAATGCAGAGGTCACAGTATCAATGCTACTGAATTCCATTTTTTGTGTACTACAGATATAGAAATGTGAAGCGAAACCTCAAAAAGTTGGGGGAGATGTTCAGAGCAAAGCAATATTATCCACCAAGTACTTCAAATATTTAAGATATGTCTTCCCATGTCATTCTATAGCACATTCCGTAAGTCCACAACTATCAGCCCTAACCAGTGTAGCCATCCATGAGGGATGATAGAAGTTGTAGGCCAAAACATCTGGATAGTGCAAGTTGGCTATCATTGCTACAAGCCACCACCCTCTTGATTCTATTTGCTTTTACTCTAATTTGCTCTCTCAATCTTCCTGAAAGAGTTCCCAGAATTTCTTTCACTTTTGGTAAAATTTGGGTTAAGATTTTGGTGACCAAGTAAGTCTTTATATTATGTACATATATTGGTGGCATATGTTATGCAGGAAGGTCACTGTTTTCCCCCAAGGACTCTTGTCTCTCCCATTTTATTCCATATTGTAAACTCGTCAAATTACCATATTTTTCCATGTATAAGACAATACTTTTTCTTAAAAATATTTATCTAAAATTGGAGTGACGTCTTATACACGAGGGGCTGAGAGGAGAACCACGCTTGTGAAGTTGCCGATGTCTTATCTCTGCAAACTGACCTCATGAGGGAAACTTCCCATTGCTGAGACAGGCTAATAGGTTTCCTCCAATCATGAGCCTTATGTAACTGACGTGAGCTGATGCTGCAGAGAGCATGTAGCCAGTGCCCAGATGCGGCAGGGAGTGGGACTCAGCAGAAGCTGTGATGCAACAGATGTTGAAGAAACTGATATGTTTCTTCTAACTAAAAGTGAAGAAGAAACCAGTGATGCAATAGAGGCTGAATAAAGTGATTTGTTTTCTGAATTTTGGGTAAGAACAGTGGGTGGCATCCTATACATGTGGGTGTCTTGTAGATGGAAAAATACGGTAGTTCATCATTTATATTTTATTTATTTATTTATATTGTGATTTATATCCTGCCTTTTTCCTACAAAGGGCTCAAGGCAGCTTACATCTCCTCCTCCATCTGATCCCCACAACAACAACCCTGCGAGGTAGGTTGGGCTGAGAGTCTGTGACTGGCCCAAAGTCACCCAGTTGGCTCCATGGCTGAGCGGGGACTAGAACCCAGATCCTCTGAGTCCCGGTCCCATGCTCTTAACCACTACACCACACTGGCTCTCATCACAAGTTTAGGCAAAAAAGGCAAAATTAAAGCAAGCTAAATCACACAGGGAGTGCATTAAATACTTGCCAATATTTCTGTGCAAAGAAATATTGAACCTCTTTAACTGTACATTCGGTAATTACTATGGATGCAACTTTTTCCCATAGCCTAGCTCCAATATAAGCAGCCATATTATTCCATGTACATTCATGAAATATGAAAGTTACAATTTCTAGTTACAATTTCCAGTAGGTACCATAGAACTTATGTTTCTCATCCTGTCCTAAGAAGCACTTAGAATTAAGTCCAGATTTATCTCCTTTCTTGTCAGTTTCATGACCAGGTGTACTAGGGCACAGTTGTAGAGTTTATCAGGAAATTGTACCTCTGTGTTTTCAGTGGAACACACATTTATCCAGCCCGTGTAAGGTCAATTGAAGTCACTTATTACTATCACACTTTTTTCTTTGGATGTCTCCCCAGTTTCATTCTTCCTTTTAAGATCATCCTGTAAGTCTGTATTAGCTAGATCTAAAATATTTAAAACAGTGCATAAATGGCATTTACACCCCACTAAATACAGAAAATTAACAAGTTATCTGAGATGTGTTGTTGAAACTGTGGTTTAAGGAGTTCACTTGAACATGTTGATATTTTATTGGAAGATCAAATCTTCTTGGGACAAAGTAATACAGTGGATGAGTAGGGTAACACAAGAAAAGATAACTCCTAATGAAATTTTATTATTGTTTTCATTGTTCAGTGGTGAGGATGTAGGGCTGTGTTATGAAGAATTGGTGGCAGTACTGTTGGGAGTTGTGAGAACTAAGATCACTAGATCATGGGAAAATGCCCAAGGTTCTCATTTTAGAAATGACAAAGAAATTAACCAGATGCTTTCATCTAGCTAGAGTGGAAATAAAGATAATTTTGTAACAACCTGGTAAACATTCTTAATATTTTTCTAATAACTCAATGAAAAAACAGATCCCCATTAATCAGTTTGATTTTTGAAATAATAGATATTAATCTGGCATAGAAACAGACTAATTAATAAGAGACTAATTACATTATTTATAGTTATTTAAGTAACATTGCAAATGTGCATTAAATGTTATTCTCTACATTAGAGAATAAGCAAACAAGCAACCAAACAAATGATCACCCTAAGAATAGTATGACCTCAGTTCTACCTTTTGTGGGATGGCGTTGTCAGCTACCTATTGATTTTTGTGGATGTGTCTTTCCCTCTTGAAGTTTCTTGTTTGACACAGTGCTCCTTGAGGTACTGAGTGACACTGTCCACAGTACACCCTTCCCACCTTATTTTTCAAAAGAATTTGTATCTGAAGATGACTGTATTTCACTGTTTCTCTCTATTCCTCATGTACAGGCTAACTTTGGAGAATTTATAATCACAATATTCCTTTTTAATGGCTAGAATACTGTTAAATTAGGAATGTTCTCTTTCCAGGCCCAAGTAGTAAACTGTAATAGGAGATGATCCAATATAGAGTATTTTTGAGAAAATAGGTGAATCCTGCTTGAAACTGTGACTACAATTCTATTCACAATTACCTGGAAGTCCCATTCAACTCCACAGGACTCACTTTTGAATATACAGTCATAGGATTGCACTGCAAGATAACCAGTATTATCTATGTACTGTTTAAGCAATTCACTGTTGTTCCTTGGATTTATACTGCACCCATTTTGCATCTTTTATGCAAAAGATCATGTGCTCATACCTCTAGGCCAGCAATAGGCAATTTGGTGTCCACCAGATGTTTTGGACAACAATCTCCATAATTCCCAAGTTTTGTTCATGCAAACTGAGGCTTAGGTGTTGTAGTTCAGGACATCTGGAGGAGGTTAACTATGCTATAATATTGCATACTTCATTATAAAGTGTTGGCAGGAATCTTAGAAGTATGATCTCAAAGGTTAAGTGCAGTCTACTGAAACGTGGTAAATTTAGCCCCTCTAAGTTTCAATCAGCATGGCCAATAGTCAGGAATACTGAGACTTGTGGTCTAAAATGTAAAGAGCAATATGTTAAGGAATGTTGGTTTAGTGCAACATAATGGCTGTATCTGCTAAAGTTCTTTAAATCTGATTTGCTAATTGTGCCATAATAGAAACCAGTATGCAAATATTGATACTGGAAGATCAAAACCAGCTATATAGGTGAGAGCTCTCGAGACAGGCAATTTTAATTCACACTGACCATAGCAGCAATCAATTTGTGCTTCTACATTTAAAAAGAAATGGACATATATTTCCACCATTTCATAGCTATATTTCAAAACAGGGTGTTAAAACATTGTTTAATGGGAGTATTAGTGACTTGATCAGATATACAGAAGAGTGAACTACAGGGTTATATAAATACTTATACATTTTACATAATCTCTGAGCTGAGGAAATAGTCTTCCATTCATATAATTATTTATATAGCAGAAAATAACTTGGTATCCAAACACTGTACTTTTAAATGCGGTTTTAAGATTTGAGTTTGTGTCACTAGGAGTCTCTCATTTGCACTACTGAATTTCCTCTGATGTAGTTAATGTACTGAATCCACCTGCCTACATTAACTAATTTTGAATTTATGTGCATGTAAAACCCAGAATGTGTTGTGGAATGTAATATAGTGACAGATAAAAAGGCTTAAACTGAAGCCTGTTACTTTACATATGGGACTATCAACTGTCAGTTATCACAGTTCCAGAGGAAACCCACAGTTTATATACCAGACAGGAAACTAAAGGAGGCCAGGTTTTAGCTGGCTAGTTAATAAACAATTTTATTATTTGTGTATACTGCCCAGAGAGCTTCAGCTATAGGGCAGCAAAGCAATGAAAAATGAATGAATGAATGAATGAATGAATGAATGAATGAATGAATGAATGAATGTTTAAAATGGCAGGTCAGTTCAGTTAGTGTGGCAGGTTCAGGCAAAGGGCTTGAAAAAGACAAAGCAGCAGCAGAACCAAAAGACTGGTTGGAATCACTGAAGACAACAGTTAGCAACCAAAGGAAGATGCCAGATATCGTGCTCCAGGAAAGCTCTAAAAGGAATGAAAGAAGTTGGCTTAAAGGATGAAGACTATTTCAGAAGAAACAACTGAGTGGCTTTTTTTGCTTTGTCATGATTGTCAAGCCTCTGACCAGAACAAAGACCCCAATCATCAATCCAAAGGGAGACTGCAGCCAAGAAGTTAGAAGACCAAGACTTGAAGGGCAGCAATGAAGAAATAAGAAAAAATCAAGTGTAAGCACATTTTACTGGACACCAAAGTTAAGATCATCCAAACTCCTGTATTTTCAATCACTATGTATGAATATGAAAGCTGGCCAGTGAAGAAAGCTGATAGGAAGAAAATTGATACGTCTGAAACATAGTGCTGGAGGAGAGCTTTGCAAATACCCTGGATTGACATAAGGATGAACAAGTGGGTCCTAGAGCAAATCATGCTAGAAGCTGCCCTGGAAGAAAACATGATGAAACTGAAGCTGTTGTATTTTTGTGCTTAAGAGAAGGAAAAACTCATTGCAGAATTCAATAATGCTAAGGAAAGGAAAAGGGAGAAGAGCAAGATGAAATACGAGAGGAATTGACTGCATAAAGGGCACCACAGTCTTGAATTTACAAGAGCTTACCAGGTCTTTGAAGAATGGGACAAGCTGATGACATGGATCAACAATATTAACCATGATTAAGTGCATTTTTTATTTATGGTATGACTAATCAACTGCTAATTTCTCCACATTCTTCAGATATTTTAAATAGTTTCTTCTGTCCAACAGTCATTAAAACAGTCATCATCTATAGATAAGAATTCTTAAAACAAGCCACGCAGCATATTTCCATCAAGAACCTAGTTAGTAATTAATTAATTATAAACTGCCCAACAACAAATGTTTCAGTAATTTGAGAAAATTCCTGAAAAGTTTGGTGTTCACTAATGGGGCAAGGCAATCGATTTTAAACTCTATTGTTTTACCTGGTGGCATCCCAATCCAGAGAACAGTTGAATGCAATTTTAAATTTCCAGTGAAATCTTTTCTGAGATAAGTATGCACAAGTTTCTAATGCTAAGTTCTCACTTTCCTTCAACCTACTTTGAAACTGTATTGAAACAAGAATAACCAGATAACCCACATGAAACAATTATTGCTGCACCGTATATTTTTTGAGAGAGGAAGAAAGAAAATTCCCAAGACCTCATTCCTGTATGTATTTAACCACAAATTCCTTTCACAATTCTTTCTTAACTTAATCAGTCCCATCACACAACACACCAGCGTGTTTGCAGAATTGAGAAAGACAAATTGGCCACCTAGCTTATTTTGGTGTCCTGTACACGCTGGTCGCATGTTGCCAATGTTTTCCAAACCACTTGTACCCATCTTAAGCACACAACAAATAAACCCCAGAACTCATGTTTCCTCCTAAGATTCCAGGTTGGTTTATTAATGATCACATCCAGTCAGGAAAATTAAAGTAATTTGCAACATGCATCGGGCACTACAGTGGTTTATTTCCATCCCTTATTATGCAACCCTACCCAATACGTCTGGTATGCAAAATTATCACAATGCAAACAAGCTGTGGCAGCCTATTGTTGAACTGAATGTTATATTCCCCTCAAACAAGCCATGTTGTTTGGGTTTGGATGACATGACAAGCCATGCCCAATGTACTTGCAGCTTAGACAAGTCACTATGGATGCTTTAAGTTTGTAATGTTCATGCCGAGTCAGAGTCTGCTTTTTGTACATTTTTGGGAAACCTGCTTTGAACACAGATGATGCAACCTGTAAAGTTTGGGATCTTTGCAATGCAACAATTAGACAGCTTAGATGAATGCTGCCGAGATGGGGGGCATCAGACAATGTGATTTTGCAGGGGATATAATGCAAATTGATCTTGGATATAGCAACTACTACTGAGCATCAGTATACGCAATAACATTTTTTCTTGTTAGAGATAGTTCCCTGTAAACTTCCCCCATCTCCACACACAGCACAGATATGCACATGGGCTCCCTATATGGAAGGAATGGCTTTTGCAACTCTGTAACTGCATTATACTATTTCTAGAGCTTTATTTGGATTCAGATTCTTAAGAGTGCAATTGAATGCATGTTTAGACAGTAAAAAGCCTTAGAATTTGCTGAGAGTTGTACCATCTAAGTGTGCATAGGATTGCACAGGATTGCACCCTTGGGCTTTAAAAAAATTACCGTCACAGTAGATTCAGTGCTCTGCAAGAAGCGTCTCTTTATTACCATTTGTTTCGTCCCAAGATGTGCTGCAGGAAAGGAAACGTGTTACATCCATTGTGTAACTAACTAGCTTTTGAGTATTAAGTGGCTGGCTTTGACTAAGCTCAAAATGCCTGAATGGTACCTTTCAGAAATCAAAACACCCAACGAACTCATGAAGGTCTATTGAGATAAACAGATTGTAACATATACTTTTTTTATTAAATAAGTAAAAAGATAAACGCAAGTCAAGTTATTCACATATTCAGAGACAAAAAAGAGTCTATCATGCGACAACTGGTGGGTAACGCAAAATGATTAATACAGCTGAATAAGACCTTTTGCATCTATTATGTCATTACTTATCTATTTATAATTAACAATACATATGTTTACATTCCTTTCAGTTTACATTTAATATATAACCAAAGCTTTATGGTGTGCTATTTAGTAAAAGTAATTACAGATGCATATTAAAACTGTAACGGAATAACAGGGTTACTCACCATAGAGTGGAGGGGGAATCTTCTCTCCCTTTCCAGAGTCTCTCACTCCCCTCAGCACAACTAGCAGATTAGGATTTACACTGGGATGAACAACTTGTAGCCCTCCAGATGTTCTGATCTACAACTTCCATCAGCCCTAGCCACCATAGCCAATGGTGAGAAATCATGGGAGTTATTATTTATTAAAAGCTTTTGTATGCCATCCCATTACACAAGATTTCAGGTCGGCTCATTATTATACAGGATCTCAGGAGTTGTAGGGCAAAGTATCTGGAGGGCCACAAGTTGCCTACTTCTGCTTTGCACATGCACACCCTTCTTTGCTTTCTCATCTTCCAATCTCCTAGGCCAGCCACTTCCTTTCTCCCAACAGAACAAAAAAATGGTTGAGGGAAACCAATGCACAAATTAGTTATGCAAAAAGAACAGATGGAAACTACGATATATAACCCTCCCTTCACTCACACTAGCACACACACTTTGAAGTGACAGGACCAAGGGGCAAAGAAGCTTTAATGGGAACTATCTAAGAACAAAGACGCCCAGAAAGCGCTTTCAAAGGAAGTGTTCTGAAGATCTGCACAAGAGGAAAAAGAAACACAAATACAATCAGTGGTGATGAAGCGGTGCTTAAAGGCTGGTTCATATTTTTTTTAACTATTGGACATTCCCTGTGATTGCAGTGGGCATATTGGAGACAGTGTAACTAGTAATAATCATCATGGTAATTTTAAAACCAACTACACCTTCTTTCTCTGCTGTATCATGACATGATACTAATCCTTCTGAAAGCA
Organism: Varanus komodoensis; assembly: GCF_004798865.1. Lineage (NCBI taxonomy): Eukaryota > Metazoa > Chordata > Lepidosauria > Squamata > Varanidae > Varanus > Varanus komodoensis. The sequence continues at coordinate 20,430,391 of NW_025335438.1, forward strand.
ACTGTGTTTTGTAATTTTTTATGCATAAAGCCTTTATATGAAGCCAAATCACTTCTGTTATCAATATACAAGAAGTTAACTACCTATGGTCAAGTTATTTTGATTTTCACAGTAATGAGGTGGTATATGATAGGGGTAAGCTATGTAAACAATTTCCACCTGGCTATAATTTTGTTGAGCTAAGTGAGTTAAGAAAATAACAAAATAAAAAAGTTTGAACATTTAAAAGAATTAACTATAAACACTACCTGAGCTGCCACTAAATAAGGGTCACTCTTTTGCAGGAGGCTTCTACAAGAATAGACAATTTCTTTAAAGATGCAAGGGAATCTTGTATGTGTACATGAAAGTAGGAAATCACCGCTAACTCTTGATGAAATAGCTTTGTTTGCAAGGCTGTATGGAAGCCTTCCGTAGCCGCGACCTTCAGTAACGGCTACTGTTCTTATTTTTTATTAGATTCCTGTCAGTGTACTTGCCTAGTCAGATAAGCAGCCAAAATTCAGGAGTGAAACAGCAAACTGGGAAAACCACTGGGGAAAAAGAATGACCATCCTCCCCAAAACCAACAACAGTTATAACTAGACCAAGAAAGTATGCAATTTTAGTTTAAGAAATTAGGAATGTAAAGATTTGCTATAGCTCTATTATAAAATCTCATCATCTAAGTGCAAGTTCAGCAAGAAGGGTAATATTAAAACAGGTGGCAATAAATGTTTCTCAAAGCAAACAATTTGCTTCTGTGCCTTGCCAATTCATTCAGTAGTCAGACAGATAGACAAAAGATCTGCTCTTATATTGTGTTAATGTATCTTTATGACCGAGCATGCTTGAAAACTGGCATTAGCATCTGTGTGGAAAGGTCATCACTGAACAATACATTTCAAAGATGGATGTATAGAATGACTTTGGGAAAAGAAAACTATGTATGATTGTGCTTGTAAATATTTTGGCATGCCCAATCCTACAATAAAAATGTGTTTATCCACCACATTCACAAAAGGAAAATGGCAAATCCTCATAATCTCCATTTCCTTAAGTAGTCTAAGTCCAAGTGACATGGGAAGGTACCAATATAGTAGTGAAGACTTTTATAGACTCCTAACTGACAGACACTGAATATGGAATTGAAACAGGAAAAACATTTCTAGCAGCAGGGACAATGTCACAAAGCTCTCAGTGTAAGAGTTAGACAGGTATATATGCATCTTCCAGATATAAAAGACTGCAGTTTTCTAACATGCTTTGGTGTACAACATTGGGAGGATTATAGTTCATGGTGTTTTGCTTTTCTTCTTAATTAGGAAAAATTTGCTTCCTTATGTGTCATAAGGAAAGGGAAGAAATATATTTTGGCTATTACTTCAGTTGATTTTCCTGCCTCACACAGACTGACCCAGTTTATGCCCAAGTGGATCAAATTACCATGACATGTGAGAAAGCAAACAGAATAGCACTTTATCATAAGAGATGCCCATATAAATAGTTTTGAACAAATTACAAATGTATCATACTTAAGACAAAAGGAAAAATAAATATATTATATATATATATATGTATATATATATATATTTAAAAAGCTGAACAAATCTCAAGCAGCCAAATAGTGAAGTTGCAGTGGCAGAAATTGGGAACAAAGCCCAGAGACCTTCTCAGGTGCATACCCTGATAAGAAGACTTCTGCAAACACATCTTGGCAAAGGATGGGTACAGAATGCAGCAGCTGGCTGACACTCACTATGGTACATTTATGTTAATGGCAGACTGAGAGTGATTGGTTTCAAGTCTGAGGCCACACACGTTCCTTCTTCAGAAGAAAGTTCCCACATAACATTAAAAGAGTGCCAGACAATCAGTATTCTTCCTGCTGCTGGGGCTGTTCATGAACCTGTTCTTCACCTTCATGTTCTTCTGTGTGGCTCTCCTATAAGTTTAATGTAGAGACAAAAATTAATAAATCCATTAATTCATGGAACAAACCTTAACCAATAATATACTGAAAATACTGATGTGAGATTCGTTACCCATGTTCTGTTGGAAATGTAAGTTGTTAGTTGAATTGTTAATCAGACATTTCTGAACTTTTAAAGAAGCCTTCACTAGTAGGGCAGTTTAAATGGCAAATTAAGTAAGAGGTCCAGCATTACTCATGTAGATTTCAGGAATTTGTGTTGGAAGAGAGATATAAAAGCAGGATGCTGGAAATGATGGGATCTGAATTTCAGGTGTTCTTCAGCATATTTTACCCATTTGAATCAGTTATATTTCTACTAATCTGACACAGAGTTCAAAAGCATACTTCTATGCATACCTAGACAGGAAAAAAGTTGACTGGAAGTTGTAGGTCTTATTTTCTGTCTTAATGCGCAAAGGATTGCACTTTATGGCTATCAAGTTCATCACATTTTCAATGAAGGCATATTTATTTTGATATAATAGTTTATCTTCCCTTAAGAAGCATTTTGAATTCTAGTATCAACTCCTGTGGCTGCTATTACTAAGTGGGAAAACCATACCTAACAACAAAGGAATTGTATGCACTGCTGCAATCTCTGAAGAATTTTCTGATGGAAGAAAGATTGCTTTCTGTTTCCTTGTTAAAAATGTGAATAGTTCTTAAATTGTAAATATACACTTGTGAAGTTGGGTACAGAGTTAAGACACAGGGACGGAACATGGAATATATATCTTTATTTGTGACCTACTTGCCTCCACCAACGCCAGGTCAAATGCCAGTCTTGTTGAAAATAATCATTTCCCTAAAAAAATTACTACACAGTTAATGTCTGTCCTATATTTCTAGCATCCAGAATACAGCTGAACCACTGCTTTTTATTAAAGGTTCTGTTCCTGTTAATAAGGTCCTGTTTCCAGCAAATTTTAAGGGTACAGTACTAGGGATTGTTATGCTTGTTATAACTGGGAATGCTGTCTATACGGTGTGTGTTTGTGGGGGGTGGGTACAGGTGGGAAGAACATGTCATTTGCATTCGCAGGGCAACCAGACAATTCTTGCTGCCTTCCCCTGGTATTTTGTGGTGACAGGCAATGAAATGCTTACTGCAGTGTATAGACAGAAAAGGAGCACTGCCCAGTTACTTGGGCAAAGAGAGGGTGCATTCCTTCTCATTCAAAGCAAAAGCGAGAACGATGCTTCCTGCCAACACCCAACTGGCTATGTGACAGCACCATGTTGGCAGCATGATCTCAGACAGAATTACTTCATTGCAGAAACTGGTGGGATATGAATGCATAGATTTATGGTCGTGGTAAATCCAAGAAATATCACCATGCTCGCAGAAACAGCTTTTTGGTTCTTATGCAAGCCATTCATTACTTCATGTATGGTCTGTCAGGCATAAACATGAAAAGTAGACAGGGAAACACTGGTTTGGATGCACCACTGGTTGAACTTGGAACATTATATAGGAAAGTATATGCCCTTAGAAACTAGGCAAGCTCCTCACATTCATGGAACAACATGTAAACTTATAAAAATCAAAAACTTCAACTCTGGAAAAACAACTGATGTTTTTACCCAGTATCTTTTTGAGATGAGGACAAACATGATAATTTAACCTGGCCTCTTTTTACACTATTTTTACAAGTTCGGCATATTAAAGAATTAAACATTCTCCCTCAAAGCATGGAATCCATTTTACTTGAATACACTGACTACCTAAAATTTCCAGAATATCTACAGAATAGACAACCTGAAGTAGATGGACAAAGTTTATTTTGCACCAGTGCTTGTTTTGACAGTTCTGTAAAGATTGTTACACATTCATCGACTGATTCTGTTTGAATACATGAACAACATGCAAGTAAGCATACAAGCAGTGGCAATTCTTCCCTTCTTCCTAACCCAGTTTCTACAGCGCTGTTGAGTCTATATCTCAGAAGTGTCAAGAAACATTGGGCTAAACCTGTGAACCATAACGTTCCGTGGTTGCTGTGGAATTTAAAGGCTCTCAAAAGATAAGCATGTAACCATGAAAACTGCAGAGTTCATTCCTGTGCAGTAATGTGAAGAACAGTAATGTGATTACCCCAGACATAACAAAAGGATATACAAAAGGGAACAAAAGCTCCCTCCCTCCTCCCCCCGAACATCTGCCGCACTCCACGGCTCGGACCACCTGCCGCGCCATCGCCGCCGCCGGACTAGGGCAAACCGCCGAGCCGGGGGCCAGCTGACGCCGCTCCTGTGGCCATCGCTGGGCCACCCCGGGCACGGAGGACGCCAGGGCCACGCCAGGCCCGCCGATGGTGCGGAGGAGGGCGCCGCCATCTTGCCGCTGGACGGGTTTCCGTGCCCCTCCCTGCTCCCCCCCCGTCAGTGCCGGTGAGGGATACGCCAGATTGGGGCGGGGCACGCGGGCGGGCGCCAGCTTAACCCACCGGACACGGCTTGTGGCCGGTGCCGCCGTTTGTGGCCATTCGTGGCTGTGCGGGGCTGGCTGGCGGGGGACTAGGTTGGTGGGGGGGGGGGGTTTAATTTTTTTGGGGGGGGGAAATGGGGAGTTTTTGATTGTTTTTATAATTTTATTGTATTTTAATTTGTTTTTATGGAGTTGTCCCTGGCCATGTCGACGTTTGTGTTTCCTGGGGAGCGCGTGGGCGCCGCCATTAGGGTGGTCATGGGCAATGGACATTACAGTGGTGGGGGCTTAAAGTGTCCGCGTAGGAGGAGGAGGGACAGATAGCTGACACCTGTCCCTCCTTCTGGTTTTGCCCCCACGTAGAGGGTTCCAGGTAGTCTTGTCAACTCAAACTAAGTGTATACCATGTGTCTTAAACTAAAATAGGTAGCATTGGTACACTAATAAAGATGGCAGATTATATCACACTAAATAGATTTTTTTTTTCAGTTAACTGAAACATATATTTTTTAACTTTAAAGATGGAATTTCACAGTTTCCCATCAATATTGTGGATTTTATTTTTCAAATTTTGTTGAGGATGAAAGTTAGTGTTGCTGTGTTTCAGGATTTATTTATTGTTGATTGCCCAGAGTACCCTTTTGCTCCTTGCTGAACTGTATAGCTGAGGGTCAAATTGTTGTCAGGAGAGTTTTCTTTCCACAGGGTCAAAAAAAAGTGAGAATTTTATTTATTTATTTATTTATTTATTTATTTAGAAAATTTCTATGCT
>NW_025335438.1:20435644-20436782 GCF_004798865.1 Varanus komodoensis
GTCATCTCTCCGTTCCACAGTTCGACCAGAGCCTCGACAGGAGCACCAGTCTTGTCAGCCGGAAACTCCCCCAGGGCCTTCCGGAATCCATCCGGATCCATCCGGCTCCAGGGGCAGGCCCATACAATCGGGTCCGCACTTTTATAGAGGGAGAGGCTGCTCTCGAGCACAAACCTCACCAGGAGGTGATCTGACCGTGACAGGGGAGTCAAACATAAGTTCTTCACCCTCAGGTCATCCTCTTCCTGCCCCGTCATGAATACCAGGTCCAGAGTGTGTCCACGTTCATGGGTCGGGCCAATGACGTGTTGAGACAGGCCCATGGCCGTCATAGAGGCCATGAAGTCCTGAGCCGCCCCGGTCAGTCCAGACTCGGCATGGAGATTGAAGTCCCCCAGGACCAACATCCTGGGGGTCCTCAACACCAGGTCCGAGACGGTCTCTGTCAGCTCAGACAGGGAGACTGCTGGGCAGGAGGGTGCACGGTACACCAATAGAATCCCCAATCTGTCTCATTTGCCCAACACCAAGTAGAGGCACTCCAGCCCTGGTCTCGAAGGGACCGCAAGACCCGTGAGAGAGATGGAGGCTCGGTAAACCAACGCGACTCCCCCTCCCCTCCCTTCTGGGCGTGAACAGTGTTGAAACAGATGACTCAGAGATTTCTGGGGAGATACCAATGCCGCTGTCCGGTCCAAAATTAATGGATAAATTTCAGTTATTGTGGCCTGATGATGTGGACAAGGTGCTTGGACGAGTACGTCCCACCACTTGCCTATTGGACCCTTGCCCGTCTTGGTTAATAAATAACTCCATGCACGGGATTGGGATCTGGATCTTGGAAGTGGTTAATGCTTCCCTGAGGGAGGGTCGGGTACCTGCCCCTTTAAAGGAGGCGGTAGTCCGACCGGTCCTGAAGAAAGCGTCACTGGATCCAGAGATGGCCACTAATTATAGACCTGTGGCCAACATCCCGTTTCTGGGCAAGGTGTTGGAGCGGGTGGTGGCAGGACAACTGCAAGCTCTCTTGGATGAAACTGATTATCTGGACCCATTTCAGTCTGGCTTCACACCCGGGTACGGTACTGAATCTGCCTTGGTCGCCCTGTACGATGACCTGTGCAGGGAGAAGGACAGG
>NW_025335438.1:20436882-20445683 GCF_004798865.1 Varanus komodoensis
TATAGCCCTGTGGCCAACATCCCGTTTCTGGGCAAGGTGTTGGAGCGGGTGGTGGCAGGACAACTGCAAGCTCTCTTGGATGAAACTGATTATCTGGACCCATTTCAGTCTGGCTTCACACCCGGGTACGGTACTGAATCTGCCTTGGTCGCCCTGTACGATGACCTGTGCAGGGAGAAGGACAGGGGAGTGCGCCCCTGTTGGTTCTTCTGGACCTCTCAGTGGCTTTCGATACCATCGACCATAGTATCCTTCTGGATAGGCTAGCGTGATTGGGGGTTGGAGGCACTGCTTTGCAGTGGTTCTGCTCCTATCTCAATGACCAATTCCAGAAGGTGGTGCTGGGGGACTATGGCTCTGCACCACGGCAGCTATGCCATGGAGTACCGCACGGGTCCATTTTGTCCCCTCTGCTGTTTAACATCTACATGAAACCGCTGGGAGAGGTCATCAGGAGGTGTGGGCTGTGGAATCATCAGTACGCTGATGATACCCAGCTCTACCTCTCATTTTCCACCAATTTGGGTGAGGCAGTGGCTGTGCTGAACCGGTGCCTGGCCGAGGTAATGGGCTGGATGAGGGCCAATAAACTGAAGCTCAATCCAGACAAGACGGAGGTCCTGTTGGTTGGCGGATCGGGCTTCGGGGAGGGTGAATTGAACCTAGTCCTGAATGGGGTTGCACTCCCTCTTAGGGACATGGTCCGCAGCTTGGGAGTGCTCCTCGACCCAGACCTTTCACTGGAAGCTCAGGTGACAGCGGTGGCAAGGAGCACTTTCAGCTTTGGCTGATCCATCAGCTGCGCCCCTACCTGGAGTACGACTGCCTGGTGACAGTGACACACGCATTGGTGACTTCCCGCCTTGACTTCTGTAACGCGCTGTACGTGGGGCTACCCTTGAAGACGGTACGAATACTTCAATTGGTTCAAAATAGAGCTGCCAGGCTGCTGACGGGGACTGGGCGTTCTGTTCACATGACTCCAGTCCTCCGTCAGCTTCACTGGCTTCCCATTGAAGTCCGGGCCCAATTCAAGGTGTTGGTGATGACCTATAAAGCACTTAACAGCCTGGGTCCTGGTTACCTGAAGGAGCGCTTACGTCCATATATGCCCGCCCGCCCCTTGAGATCAGCGGGGAGGCCCTTCTCCGGGAACCCTCCGTGAAGGAAATTAGGAGGGTAGGTACTTGGAGGAGGGCTTTCTCTGTGGTGGCGCCCAATCTATGGAATGCGCTCCCCAGAGAGGTCCGCCTGGTGCCGTCGTTATTTCTTTTTCGGCACCAGGCGAAGACCTTTTTATTCAATGTCATTTTAACTGTTAATACTATTTATTTATTTTATTCTTTGGCCAGGGCAACTTATTTAATATTGTGAACTTGTTTTATATTTTATTGTATTATATTTTAATTGATATTTTTGTGAGCCGCCCCGAGGTTTCGGTGAATGGGGCAGCATAGAAATTTTCTAAATAAATAAATAAATAAATAAATAAATAAATAAATAAATAAAATTCTCACTTTTTTTTGACCCTGTGGAAAGAAAACTCTCCTGACAACAATTTGACCCTCAGCTATACAGTTCAGCAAGGAGCAAAAGGGTACTCTGGGCAATCAACAATAAATAAATCCTGAAACACAGCAACAATAACTTTCATCCTCAACAAAATTTGAAAAATAAAATCCACAATATTGATGGGAAACTGTTAAGTTCCATCTTTAAAGTGAAAACTATATGTTTCAGTTAACTGAAAAAAAATCTATTTAGTGTGATATAATCTGCCATCTTTATTAGTGTACTAATGCTACCTATTTTAGTTTAAGACACATGGTATACAATTCCCTGCAATTAAAAACAGCAAATTATTTTGGACTCACATGTTCTTCTGAAGCATAGAGAACTTCCATTAACCGCTGGACAAGGTCATTATTTTCCTGCCCATGTTCTTGACAGAGAAGCTCGATTTCCCTTAACTTTCCAAAATAGAAATCCCTTTCCTTCTCCACACCTTCGAGTGCAAGTTTTAATGAATGTACCTGAAAAAATACAGCATTTTTAAGCATATGAAAATTGCATGCTGCATATATGACAGCCTGCATGATCACAAGGCAGACTGAATACTCAAACATTTTCAACAGAAAGAGAAACAGATGTATACTTTCACCCTGAAAAATGGGTGTCCTCACTGCGTTGATGCTTCCATATAATGCATTATCAGTGCTCTTAAATGCCATCTAAGACTGGGTTTAAATAATGTTTTTGTGGTATATGCCGTATCAGAGCCTTCCAATCCTATGGTATGTCCAACAACCAGCCTTCAATCGCTATCCTAAGCAAGGCAAGATTAACATCCAGAGAAAGAGAATGGACACGGGTGTTGAACTAGTGAGCAAGGCAAAAAGCAAGGAAAAGGAACAGAAACCCGTAACTACATATTTGTATCTAATACTGGCTTAGCTATGGTTCTCCATATTGCTTTATAGAGAATATTAGTAACAAGTTCACTAAAGGCATTTCCTTCCACTGAAAGACACATCAAGTATGCCAGTGTTTGTTCTCATTTTGTAACACTATCATCTGAATGAAGGAACATCTTAGAGGATTAAGGGATAACAGATCTTGATGTTGGGCAGGAGGTGAACCACATGCTCTTCTGGCTAGAAGAACATGACTTCCTTATCAGGCTGCCAGACATGTTCCACAGGAGCAGCATTACATCTTAGGGGTAAATGTTCCACAGCAAAAATATATTTATATTGAATTAAAAGAGCAGAGACTTGGCTGCTTCTACCCGTTTACCTTTAAGGGCCTTTTTTCAGACTTGCACATGTTTCCTCCCCACTCCCCCTTATGTGCTGCAATCCCTCCCCCTTCCTAATCTGCCATGATACCCAAGCTGGGAACATTATGATTACTGAAAGCCATAGTTTACCACCAAGACAGAACTGGAAGTCACTCTTAAGATATATGAAGAGACACACTGGATCAGACCAAGGGTCCATCTAGTCCTGAATTCTGTTCACACAGAGGCCAGCCAGCTGCCCGTGGAAAACTCACAAGCAGGAGACATGAACAGAACATTATCCTTCTGCCCACACTCCCCAGTAACTGGTGTACACAACTGTAATGTCTCTGATGCTTCAGACAGCATATAGCCATCAGCTAGTAACTACTGAAAGCCTTCTTATCCATGAATCTGTCCAGTCCTCTTTTAAAGGCATTCAGATAGGTGACCAACATTTACATTGCTCCTGAGGTTTGGTGGCAAACTATATTTTATCAGAAACATAATTTGCACTATGTGGATGTTTCAGCAAATATGTATTTACCATAGTTATGTCTGGGTGGTGCCCTTAATACAACTTATAATAAAATAATAAAATAGTCTGCAGTGTAAAAGAGAAGGAAGCACAAAAATGGACATATGAAATGTACATAGATCATAAAAAGCGGCTAAAAACACTAAACCAGTAAATCATCAGAGGTTTTTTTAAGGCCTGGGCATAAAACAGGCACTGGATGAATCTCTATAAGGATGGTATTCCATACAACTGGAGTGTCACTTTTAAGGAGGACTCTGCATAGAACAGTTATTAAGAACAGAAACTGCAAGTCATCGGTTGAGTTTAGCTGTGAGATTGCTGGGTGACTATAGAAAAAGCTACCTTTAAATTAGACAGTGCCTTCCAGTATTGCTGCTGTATATCATGGAAGGGAAACGGTCAACAACTTGCTGTATCAACAGTGGTGTCACCCTGTGGTGGGCAAGATGAGCAGCCAGCTTTCTTTTCAACAACAGAGGGTGGCAAAAATAATCCTAGCCCTTGTGAGTTCTCTACCACTTCCTCCATTTCAATGTGAAGTGAAGTGAAGGGTTTGTTTGGCAAGTGCATGATGAAAACTCCTGGAGAACTCTGGCCATGCACTGACAAACAGGCAAGAAACCCATCACTGGCCTTTTCTGCACTGCAGCAGGAAAGGCAGGCAGAAGATTGGACACTGCAGTTACCCTTCAGTCAATGATGCCCAACCAGCCATTCCATTGATCTTTGGTGTTGGAGACATGCCTGAAGAGAAGGGAAGCTGATGAAGACAATTTTTAGATTAGCCAGGAAGGCCACTCAAGCCAGTGTCTGCTTCAAGGATGTACAGTTTTTACCTTATAGAATCCCTTTATTGTTATTATTAGTTTTTATGATGTTTGGATGCACTAGCTTTTACGTTGTTTGATTTTATTCTTTATGTCATTCGTTGTTGTTCGGTGAGCTGCCTAGAGAGCCCTTGGGCTATGAGGGCAAGTGTCATAAACAAACAAAACAAAACATGTGTTGAAAAATCTACAAAGCACTTTGTCTATGTATCATCATTAATGCCTTCTGCATCGGCATAAGAGTGAATCAGATCATCATAATCAGATAATTATGCTGGAGGAAATACACATCTCCTGGTTAAGCTTGCACCAATACCACACATCTGCTCCTTTTCAAAGGCGTTGTGGAACACCTGAAAAGTCTGGTGGGGGGAGGAGGAGGAGGAAAGGGCACTCCCACTCTCCACTTTTAGATCAGTTGAGGCAGAAAGTAGCTCTCTAGATGTTTCGGACGTCAATTCCCAATATTCCTGACCGCTGGCCATGAAGGCAAAAACATCTGAAGATCTATCATCTGCCCCTCTCGCCACCCACTGTAGAAAAGCAGGTTGCTTACCTGTAACTGATGTTCTTTGAGTGGCCATCTGTGCATTCACACATATGGGTGCGGGTTGCTGCACCTGCGCAGTGCCTAGGCCGGAAGATTAGAAAGCTAATGGTTTTTGGCAGGAAAACTCCGCTCCCCTCCCCCTTTGTGGTATAAATAGAGTGGAGTGTCCGCCATTTTGCTCAGTCTTGAAGACCGCACGTTCGCCCTCTAGAGGTTAAAAATAAAGTAATGATAAGACACCATTATATTCCCACGGTACCGATGTGAATTATAGTACGGTACTGAGAACAATCTCTAGTCAGCGATATAACCTCCCGGTACCAATGCCATTAATATTTCAGTACCGAAAAAAAAATAACCACCCAGCGACATAATCCAAATGGTACCGATGCAAATTATAGTATGGTACCGAGAAAAAACATGATATCCACTCACCGACACTGAGTGGGGCCGGCGGGTGGGTTGTGTGAATGCACAGATGGCCACTCGAAGAACATCAGTTACAGGTAAGCAACCTGCTTTTCTTCGTCATGGCCTCTGTGCATCACACATATGGGTGATTCGCAAGCTTACCAGACTCGGCGGAGGGAGGTGTCATCATTGAAGAACGGATGAGAGAACAGCTCTTCCAAAAGAGCAATCCCGTATGGCACGTACATCAAGCCGATAATGCTTGGCGAAAGTACATGGACCAGCCCAGATCGCAGCTCTGCAGATGCCTTGCAACGGAACCCCTGTGGCAAAAGCAGACGAGGTCGCTACTGCTTGTGTAGAATGGCCAGTTGGAGAGACAGGTAAGTCTATTTTCGATAGCTTTTAAGCCAGGACAATAGTCTGGGTGATCCAATTAGAGAGTCTCTGAGATGAGATCGGTGATCCCATTTTTCGCTCAGAGTATTTAACAAAAAGTCTATTAGTAGTACAAAAAGATTCAGTGCGGGATCTGTAAAAAGCCAAGCAGCGGCAAACATCAAGCGTGTGTAAAGCACGTTCTATTGGGGTCAACGGCGACGGAAAGAAAGCCGGTAGAACGATTTCCTCATTCAGGTGGAACGATGTGGCCACCTTGGGTAAAAAGGAGAAATCCATCCGAAGGACAACTTTTTCCTTATGGAAGTTCAGAAATGCTGGGTCTATGCGGAGAGCACAAAGCTCTCTAGCTCTTCGTGCTGATGTAACCGCTACTAGAAAGGCAGTTTTCCATGACACCAGGCATAAGTCCGCAGTTGCTAAAGGCTCAAACGGTGGTTTGGTAAGAGCCTGGAGTACTACAGAAAGACTCCACGTTGGCATGGCAGGGCAAATAGACGGATGTAAATTTTGTAGTCCCTTAATGAAGCACCGAACCAGCGGTTGTGAGAAGACGGATAACCCGTGTATAGTGCCATGATAATGGGATATAGCGGCTGCATAAACTTTGATGGATGACAATTTAAGTCCCTCATGACGCAAATGTAAAAGAAATTGTAAGATATTGGTGACTGAAGCCGTTGCAGGGGAGAACGAATGGCACTCCGCAAAAGAGGAGAATCTTCTCCATTTAGCCGTATAGGAATGAGGAGTGGACGGTCTTAATGCAGATTCGATAATCACCTGAATTTCTCTGTCGGTATGCATCGGAATCGTGATATTCGCTGTCGAATTCGAAGTCAGGGCTGCATATACCATGTGTTGAGTGAGGTCACCCATACTGTGAGGTGTCCCCGGTACCAACTCAGTGACGTGAATCAGGTGATTTGCCATGCCGTCAGCTTCAGAGAGAACATATCTGGATGGCGGATCGCTCCTCCTTGTTGTGTTAACAAGTGCGGGAGAGTTGGTACATGAAGGAACGTTCTGGACAGCAGCAAGAGAGTGGTAAACCATGGTTGTCTCGGCCACCACAGAGTCACTAGTATCCCCGTGGCCCTGTCCTGGGCTATTTTTGTTACCACTCTCGTCAGAAGTGGGATTGGAGGAAACGCATAAAAAGGTATGTTGCTCCAAGGGACCATGAGAGCATCTCCCATCGATCCCAGCCCGATGCCCGCTCTGGAACAGTAAAGGGCACACAGGCTGTTCTGTTGCGTGGTGAACAGGTCCACATCCGGATAACCCCACAGGCGGAAGAGTTCCTCGCAAAGTTGTTTGTCCAACTCCCATTCATGGGTTGTCGACATCTGTCTGCTTAATGTATCTGCTTCGACGTTGTCAGTTCCAGCCAGGTGAACCGCCATAAGCGTGATGTTCCTCAGTATGCACCAGTCCCAAATGTCCATTGATAGGCGTGCTAAGGCTGGTGATTTTGTGTCCCCCTGCTTGTTGATGTAGAAAACTGCCGCTATATTGTCTGATGCAATTTGGACAATTTGACGGCATAACACAGTCTCAAAAGTCTTGAGGGTGTTGAAAATCGCTAGAAATTCCAGGAAGTTGATGTGTTTCCTCGCCTCTCGTCGGTTCCAAGTACCTTGGACCCGAAGTCCCGAACATGCCACACCCCATCCCAGGAGGGATGCGTCGGTGTACAGAGTCATCGTTGGCTGAGGTGGTCGAAACGGGGTGCCGATCGACAGGTTGTCTGTGATGGTCCACCACGTTAAAGTGTGAAGGACTGCATGCGGGACCCAAATCTGCTTGGTGGCAGGATCTTGTTGCGGTTGAAAAACAGTGTTGAAGAACAGTTGAATGGGTCGCATACGTAACCTGGCATATGGGACAATGGCAATAGCAGCAGCCATATGCTCCAGTAGTCTCTGAACGGACAAGGCTGGAACCGTTCCGTGTAATCAAATCCGATGAATATGGCTGCATAAAGCATTCTGACGTTCCGGTAGGAGGAAAGCTTTTTCCCGTGTCGAGTCGAGTCGTGCCCCGATGAAATCAATGACCTGCGTGGGAATAAGGGTCGATTTGTCACGGTTAATGCAGAGGCCGAGAGCATCGAGCAAAGCGCAGGTCATTTGTATATCAGACAAGAGAGCTTGTTCAGATTGCGAGATGATCAGCCAGTCTAGTATGGGTAAACCTGTACTCCGCGAGTCTGCAAGTGTGCGCATACCGGTGCCATACACTTTGTAAAGACTCGAGGGGCTGTGGCCAAGCCAAAGGGTAGGACGTTAAACTTGAACAGGTCGGATCCGACAGTAAAACGTAGAAAGCGTCTGTGTGAAGGATGTATGGAAATATGAAAATAAGCATCCTTCAAATCCAGAGAGGCGAACCAATCCTCTCTTTTCAATAACGGAAGAATGTTCTGTAAAGTGGTCATCTGGAACCTCCTTGGTTTGATGTACTTGTTAAGAGTTCATAAGTCCAGGATCGTACGGAGACCACCGTCCCTTTTCGGGACCGTAAAATATCTGGAATAGAATCCATGCAATCCTTCTGAACAGGACATTTTTCGAATCGCTCCCTTGAGAAGTAGCTGTGAGACTTCATCGCGTAGCACCGATGAAGAAGGTGTGAAGCGAATCGGGCTCGAAGGAGGAATAACATCGAATTCTATCCTATATCCAAACGAGATGATAGATAACACCCACCTATCAGATGTAATGGACTCCCAAATGGGGAGTCGGCCCTGGAGCCGGTCCCCAAAAGGGAGAAGGGAAGGTGGTGCTGGAATAGAGAGGATGGTTCGTGCAAGCTGTCAACGTGGGCGTTTATCGGTATCGAATCGCCTACGGCCTTGGGAAAAACGCTGTTGTGCTTGCTGCCTCCGACGCTGCCGTTGTTGGTATTGTTGGGTTCGAGGGTAGTTTTGCTGGCACGGATAATATGGTTGATTCTGGTAGGACGACCGGGGCCACTGCCACTTACGTTTTTGCGGGAGCTCCATGCGGCATGTGGTTAGGCGTGATTCATGAATTGCCTTTAATTTTCGGTCAGTCTTCCGGTGGAACAGACCGGTACCATCAAAAGGCATTTCCTCGATTCTGCGCTTCATCTCATTGGGGAAATTACAATTGCGCAGCCACACATGTCAGCGTAGTGAGATGGCATTGACGAGGGCCCTTGAATTGGTGTCTACATGGTGACGAGCAGTAGACAGCTGTTGTACTGCCACCTGCATCGCCTCCTTAATAAAAACCCTGGCAAGGTCCGCTTGGTGGTCCGGAAGGGAGG
>NW_025335438.1:20445783-20469410 GCF_004798865.1 Varanus komodoensis
GTGCCAGTGTCGCTTCGTAGTTCGATATGCGCACGCCGAGTCCAGAGACCGCATAGACTCGGTGCGCAAGCATATCGATTTTTCTCCCTTCCTTGTCCTGAGGAGTGGTATGTCCCCTGGACTCCCTGCCCTGGGAGGATTCAACCACAAGAAAGTTCGGTTTTGGGTGACAGAGCAGGAAGGGAATGTCATTGTCCCGAACTCTATACATAGCCTCATATCTGCGGGAGGTCGCTTGTGGTTGGGCCGGTTGGTCCCAGGGTTGGACCATAGCCTGGCGCAGTGTAGTTATAAGTGGCAGAGCTATGGATGCGGACTGCTCTCTCCGAACGACGTCATAGAAGTGATCTGTCGAAGGGCCTGGCTGTTGATGGGCTTTGATTTCAAGTGAACGAACCAAGCGGGACATGAGCTCTGTGAACGAGACATGAGGTTCGTCGGGTGAAGCAGGCCCTTGATATGCGACAGCCACATCAGGGGATGTGGAGTCGACCTCCAAGTCCTTGGAGTCTTCCACATAGTGCAGCTGGTCGTCGTTTGAGGAGGAGGAGGTTTCAGGGGAGGCTGGGCGCCTCGTCTCCGTACGCCTGGAGGTGGATGGCACATCCCTCAGGACCGATGGTGATCTCTGCTCACGAGGGAAATAGGGATATGACTGGTACCCACCCCAGCCGGGGGGAGCACCATATCCTGGAATCAACCAACTTTCATCTCGACGCTCAGATGAACGGCTGCGACCTCTAGGAGGTAATGGTGAGGCCACGAGATTCAGTCGGTGGCATGGGTGTTGGTGAGTGTTCCCTCGGCGCCATCAGAGATGGACTCCCGAAGTGGCTCCTCCTGTTGCTGGGAAGGCACTCTCTCAGGCCGAGTGGTTGGCCTGGGGGATCCCGGTGGTGTCACCTGCATAACGAGTTGCAGGGCCGGTCCCAAGGGGGTCGGTACCGTGGTGGCCGTTGGTCCCGAAAGCCCGATGAACCTGAGCCTTGTTGTTTTGGGCAGTCAGGTTTCTTGCTCTTGCGAGCGGGCTTATCCACCTTTTCCTTCCTCAACTTCTTATGGGTGGAAGTTTTATCCAGGCTGGTATGCTTGCGCTTCTCCCGTTTCTTAGTTGGGGGAGAAGGCAGTGACTGAGCCCCCATAGAAGCGGTGCCCTCATCCGAAGGACGCTGAGGAGGGTCGGCAGAAGTCGAGGAAGGATGCTTTGCTGGAGCGCTCACGGTGGAGGAGAAGCGCTGAGGAGGCGCGGACGAAGAGGAAGCAGGCCGTAGGAGCAGTTGGTCAGACTGCATTAATGCCTGATCCCATAGGAGCTTTCTGAGACGATTCTCCCTATTTTTCCGCACCTGCTTGGTAAACGCCAAGCAATGACCGCACATGCCGGTCCTATGCCCCTCGCCGAGGCAGAGGAGGCATAGATCATGTGGATCGGCCGGCGACATTTTAGATCCACATTCAATACATTTGCGGAATGCCGCCCGCTGTGCCATCGTGGAAAAATGAAGAAAAGAGGACAGTATAGAGGGTAAGATATTTTTATTTATTTTTATATATATATATATATATATATATATATATATATATATATAGAATTCAAGAAGAAAACGGACAGAATTGGGGAGAAGAACAAACTTGGAGTAAGAGAAGTTTAAACTTTTTGAGAAAAAACAACGAAGAGGCACAGATCTATAGCGAGAGACGAACAGGCACGAGGCACAGCGAACGGCAGTCGCAAAGACTGAGCAAAATGGCGGACACTCCACTCTATTTATACCACAAAGGGGGAGGGGAGCGGAGTTTTCCTGCCAAAAACCGTTAGCTTTCTAATCTTCCGGCCTAGGCACTGCGCAGGCGCAGCAACCCGCACCCATATGTGTGATGCACAGAGGCCACGACGAAGAACCCCGAGAACTGGAGCCTACATCAAAACAACTCCTTCTGGGCTAGAAATTGATCATTCTGGGACACTTGCCATGTTGCATGATGCATGTGCCAAGGCAGCTTGATAAAACTACCAGTAAATCAGAAAACACACTTTGCCATCATTGCCTGTTCAGCATCTGAACAGATTTTACTGAAGCCCTCAGGACAAAGAGCAGTTTCCCATCTGGTAGCTTAAGCATGTTACCTGTTCACTGAGCTGTATGACCTGTGTCTCCAAATCTTTATCAGACTTAGATGCTGAGCTGCTTGGAGGTGTTTTTTTTGCTGATGATGGGCGAGATGGTGTTGAGCCTGGTTTTGAAGCTGGACTGGATTTGGCAGCACCTGAAAAAGGTATATTAGAAAGGGTTTTGAAAGAGTAGTTGGTCTGTTTGCTGGGTAAATACTTTAAATTGTTTACTCATATTGAAACAGAAAAAGTTTAATATTCACATTAAAATCACCCAAGTTTACAAGGATGTAACCATGTTTTCTAGCTGTGCAGTTTCTAGAAGATGTAGCTTAACCACCCAAAAGAATAAAGAAGCAAAATGATTACTTCGTGTCACTTTTGAATCCATACAGATGATTCAGCAGATCAAAACTTTCTGAGGCTGCAATTACATACACATGTTCTAGGGAGCATACCCGAGTGAACACAGTGAGGCTTACTTCTGAGAAAATACTTCCATATACAATTAAAAAGTGAAGATTATTCTTTGCAATATATCAATCCTGAAATGAATTTGCTGCCATTAAGTTTCAAGCCATTGCTGAAGACTAAATTGCTGTGAAAAAGATTTCACATACAAACAAGATTCCTGAATCTAAAAAGTGCTACTAAGTTCCAGCTGCCTTGTGCAAGTGAGCCAAACCACAGACTGACAATAGGGGATAAAAGATCAGATGAAAACCTCCTAAGTTATTTAGGTAAATTTTTATCTTCTCCTGAAAAACTGGACTTAGGCAGGGAAAGTGTAAAGAAATCCCATCCATTGAATATCAACAAAATATTTATTATATTTTATTACATATTTATCTTATATTTATATTCCACTTTATTCCTTCCAAGGAACTCAAGATGGCCTACATAACTCTGCTCCTCTCATTCTTACCTTCACAACAGCCACCCTATGACGTAGGTTAGGCTTAAAGTCTGTGACTGGCCCCAAGTCACCCAGTGAGCAACATGGCTGAGTGGGGACTAGAACCCAGATCTTCTGCATCCCAGTCCCATACTCTTAACCACTACATCACAGTGCCTCTCTTAAGATCTAAATTAAAATTTGACTGAATTATAAGGCTGCTAACAAGTTACTATCCTCTCTTTAAAATTCAACAGATTGCCCACACCGCAAAATTACCATTTTAAAAGTGGGGAAGCATTGAAAAGATGCAGCCCCCCAAGGAAGGCAAGTCCTTTCTTAAACATACTGGGCATAATAAAGTGAGCTTTAAAGCAATTTAAATTTTTGTTTGGGGACACAGCTTCCTCTCTTGCTGTTTCCAGAGGTTGAGGTTGGGGGTGGGGGGGTGAGAAAGAAAGGTAGGCAGGCAGGCAGGCAGAGGGAGAGAGGGAGGGAAAAGCTATGGGCCATGTCACAACAGCATAAAACGTCAAAAGGAATTTTATCAATATTTGCTTTCCATATTGACTTTTTCTCCCTCCATATAAAATATACCTTCCTCCTTCCCTCCTGCTTTTGTAACTTAAGCTTTTCAATTGTATTTCTCTGAAATTTGGCCAGATCAGATCTTTATGAAGTAGATTAGCGTTTCCCAAGGTGATATTGTGCAGATATTCTGAACTACAACTCCTATAATCCTTGGGCACTGGTCATGTTGGCTGGGGCTGATGAGAGTTGTAGTCCAAAACAACCAGATTGTACCAGGTTCATGATGGCTGTTCTCAATATTCAGGAACAGAACCCTTTTTCAGGGCCCTGAGATCTAGAGTTCATCCAGCCCACTTCGTAAATCCATCATGGGGGGAAAAAATGCTTTTAGCTAAATTGGGAAGCCTATTTCCATGTATCTACCTATCTCCTGTACAGATCTTGTATGATCTGGATCTGCTGAAACAAAAGAGAAGCACTGTGGAAGCAGAAGTAACTTTCTAAACAAGGAATGAATAAACTAACATAATTAAGTGTGGGAGAAAAACAAAACAACAAACCTGGTAGCTGAAAGTATATCTATAAGAAAGATTAGTTTTCTCTTTCTCTCTTTTTTCAATCCTTTTTATTAGATGCTAATGAATGAATGTATAATTGCAACTTCATGCATTTTTAAAGATGTAATGTGGTAGAATCTGTTGAGAATGCCAACTGCAAATGAACTGGAGGAAGATATGAAAAAATATTTCTATTAAAACCTAATTGAAGAATCAGTTTGCTACTGGCCTTGGTGCAACTGGTCTAAAGCCAATTGTTCAAGCAGCAGAATATAAAATCAAACTATAAAGTATTTGATCATATTTAATGTATTTGCTGATTTGAAAGTCTGAGCACTAGCAATGGAATAGAACTGGGATTCTCAAATTTGCAGCCTGTTAAATCAATACAAATATTGAGGCTTGCAGTCGCCATTATTTATTCATTCACAAATTTAAACTGAATCAGTGGGACTTAGCTACATTTATATTTTATTTCTCTGTTTATTTATATCTTTTTCTGTTGTTCCCTCCAAGCCTCCCTCAAAGATGGCACTTGAGTCAGGCCTCAGATATTGATCATAGCATTCAGATAAATTCAGGTCAACAGAGGCATTTCATCAGGTACTGTGCTCTCAAGCAGGCCTCAGCTGGGATAGGAAACAGAATTGGACTTGTACATTTAAACCTTCTGGTTCTGGTTGTTAGTCTGACTGCTGTGTTTCAGCCTGAAATAACAGGCAATTCCTAGGGCTATGAAGCTACTCCTTCAAGGGCCATGCACCCTATTCAGAACACATGCACATTCTCCACCAGAAGAGTCAAAGATTCACCCATTCACAGCATCCTGGTCTTGTCCAGATTGACCTTCTGGACAAGCAAACAAAAACCACCAGCACCACCAAAAATCACAACCACAAGAGAAATATTGGCTAGAGAGGGTGCATGCACTAAAACTTCAAGTACTAGTTTATAATATATAAGCAAGTGCCCCGGTACATTTTCCATGATCATTTTATAATTGGCAACTATGCAGTAGCACTCCAGCAGCCATGGATATAATCAAGATAAATGGAAGAGGGATTTACATAAACATTTTTCACCTACAGTAACCCAGAATAACCACCACAATGGAAGGGGGTAATTGCCTTCATATGCCCTCCTTCTCAAAGGCATCTGGTAGCTTTTGGGGGAAACTAATACAGAACTAGACAGCCCTTGGTGGTTATTTGTGGCCCTTGCTGGCAAACTGACCAAGAAGGAACATTCCTTATAAAGCTCTAAGAAAAAACAGGAATTTTTTAATATAATGCACTTTGCAGCACAAAAAAGAAATAAAATTGACCCACATTACGGGTGTTCAAATATATGCTCCGTCACATTTATCTACAAACTGTGAGCAGAAGCCAGGTCCTTTGTTCGTTTTTTCACCAGCCACTAACTAATACAGGGAGATGTAAACATGGTTTGGCATTTGATGCTGGTCAGTTGAAATGACTGTATCCAGCTCCTATGAATATAGCTATATAGGTGATCTCAATTTCCCTTGCAAAATGTTTCTAGCAATTTAAAAAGATATAAAAATTAAAATACATCTCTTGCTTATGAGTTATATCTCAATTTTCATTGGGGTCTGCAGTTCTGGGAGTGATAAAAATTAGCCATTATCAGTCACAAGCCAGCACTTTTGTAGCAAGTTAATTCTGCTATCCAAGCTACATCAGATTGAACAGATTAGTCCTAAGGAACTATTTATGCTACAATTTCTAAGCTGCATTATCCTTGACCCGTAATGACTTGTCACAACAATTGCCCCTTAGGGATAAGAGAATTTCTGTGAAAAGTTAATGCTTCTAATATGCTTCAAGCCAGTCTGTGAGAAACTGGATGGCTTTGTTGTATGGTCTACACCATAGACACACAATCACATAGCAATACATTTTCAAAACAAAGAGCTATTCTTATTTTGGAAAAATTTATTCCATTCAGCTATCGTCATAGGATGGGAAATGGTAATGCTCTATGGACTGCACAAAAGCCCCAGCACTGGGCCATTTTAAATCTTACCCAGTATTCTCCCACCTCCACCACTTTCTACTGGCAATGAACAAAAATAGAAGTCCATATTATAGTTACTACATATCCACACTCCTTGTCAATCATCCCTTTATCTTTCATGTAAGTGTAATCCGTATGAAAAGGAGACAGACATAAATTCCCCAAACCCATTTCCACCCTCCCACTGAGTAAAATATCAAGGTTTAAGAGTTAGTTTTTTTCATGCACAGAAAGCTTCCGGCAGTTGAAACACAGGAATGATGCTGCAACATGTGTTTCCCTGAACAGCTGAGTTGCCCCAGTGTCCAAGTCAAATGTATTAAATATATACCTTACAAATCTGTAATAAAAGTTAAATAGAAAGACATTGGTGTGGTTTCTGCATAGTGACAACTCAGACTATAGGCTGAATACAGGTTGTCACTGGTTTGTTGCTGAATCAGGTTTTTATGTACAAACCCTGCACTATTGTTTAACTATGGGTTATTGACCATAAAAACCCAAGAAGAGGAATATCATTTATTGTTGGGTTGCGAACTCTGACTTCTTCATGGTGAACAACCCATACTCAAACCATAGTGCAGGATATGTACTTAACAGCAACCCAGGTTTTAGCAACAACCTACATTCCAGTAACATCCCATATACAAGTTTGTCATTACATGTGAACAAGCCCTGTGAGTTGAATCATGGGCTATTATTGATTCATGGGTAGTTGTTGCATGTGAACCCTGCACTATGTTTTAACTACGGTCATGCACAGATGTCTGGTGGAAATTTGTGGGTTAATTTGTTTGCCTGCAAAGAGATATTTGCTGGATTATTCCAAAAGCCCAACTAGTCCTGTTCTTCAAATATTACTTTATAATAGCAATAATAAACTGAAAGGGATTGGAGTGTTGCCTTTAAGAGGAGAACCTGTGTTCAAACAAATGTGCATCCTTCATAACTGGCCCATACAAATGACAAAGTTTCTTAAAAGAAGCTACCATAAAATTAATAATTGCTTACCTTGTAGATGGCAATATTAAGCAAACATTGCTTTCTCAAATCTGCTTTTAAAAGTATATATAGTCTGACACATGTAATCCTGGAGTTATCATTATCTAAAAAGGCCATTCTTTATTCCTTACTCAACCAGGATTTAGCTTTAGTAACACCACTGACATACTAACAGAAAGGTCACAGCCAAATCAGCTTATTGTGTACACACACACACCACACTCACACACACACACAAAGAATTATAGGGTGTCCCAGGACATGGATGTGGTGTTTAGCTGAGAGTATGTACAAGACTATTTGGAATGCCTTAACACAGAATTAAAACCAAATACTGTAACCAAGATTATTTGACCTTCTCAAATGCACTTTCAACAATTTATTCATTTATCCCTATTGCATTTATTTCCATTCCTCTTATATTTCACAAAATCAAGGCAGCTCAAAATCCAAAGAGACATAAACACAGTAAAATATCAGTTATAACTACAATTTCAGCCAAATTTATTTAAAGCAGTAGCAGTCATGGTTGCATTCCAGTTAAAAATAGTATCCCCAAAAGATATTCTGGAATATATTGGACTTCAAAAAACAAGCAGCAAAGAGACAAAGCATTCCTCTCTTGGGAAACTGTTCCACAATTATTAACAACTAAACAGCAGCTTGCAAAGAATCATGCTAAATAAAATCTGTGTATACTTCAAACAGGTGCAATGTTACCAAATGATTAATCATAACTTCAAATAAGTTATGGGGTGTTGTGGAAGCACAGCTCACAGGGATGATGTACTGACTTTTTTTTTTTTAAATAGCAGGGACACTAGTGTCCTCTGTTACCCCGTAGAAATCCAGTTTTCCTTGAGTTAATTGTAAACCTCACACCATATTAGGAGTTAGAATGAATTTCCGAATATCAATATATAGTTTTGTGTTAATCCTGTTTTAATGCAAAATATTATCAGGTGGGCTTATAGAGAGGGAGCCCATCCCTTGCTCATTACAGACTGATAGATTTGTCTTCGGATTCTGAGGAGATGGAGGAGGGAGGGGTGGGGAGAGGACTTTGAAGTTTCAAAGTCACCTTCTGAAGGTTCTTACCTGTTCTTAGCTGAAGGTTCTTAGAAGCAAGAACAAACCTGAGAGGGGAGTCAGAAGCTTTACTGAAAGGGAGGGACAAAGGGAACACTGCCAGTTTGGATTCAACTTTTTACATGGGCAGATACTTCTCCCTCAACTCTGGTAGAAGGCTATTTAAAGTTCATACTGTTCTGTTATCTGTTAAATTTCAATAAAATAGTTGCACTTCAAGGGATTGTCTTGAGTTTGATAACCCAAAAGAAAAAGGGAGGAAGCAGCTCATGACAGCCTGGTCTTTAAGGGCCTGTAGCTTTACAAAAGACCCACTCCTGATGGTGATGAAAATTTTAAGAGCTGCCTGCTTTTTGGTCCCCTCTGGGAGCAGTGCTATGAGAACTGCCATGAGTGCAATTTGCCACTGCATCACTGGTTAATGGAAAGCAATGTGTTTAATGGGGTATCACTTCATGCTAAATGCCCCTTGCCTTCAAATTTACTTCAAGCTGCCTGAAACTAACTGCTCTCAGAGACTTCTAATATTGATAGCTGAACTCAGAATGACAGCTAGCTGCAGCAGGTACAGAGAGCAGGAGAAGTCAGTCAAGATATGTGGGAGAATTAAAAGGGCATTTTAGAAAGCCAGTGTAATTTGGTGGTTCAAATGTAGGACTGGAGACCTGGGCGAGCCTAGTCCTAGTCCCCACTTAGTCATGAAGCTCACTGGCTGACTTTGGACCCATCACTTATTCTCAGTCCAACCTACCTCACAGGATAGGATAAAATGAAAGGGTTTCTCACAAGAGAAGGGGAAGAAGTGGGATATACATGCAACAAAATCATTGCCATTGTCACTGTTATCATCCCTTCCTCCTCCTCCTCCTCCTCCTGTTCTGTTTGCCCTGTAGGTGGGAAGGTTTAAATGGAAGACTGCTGAACAGCAGAGACTAAAAAGGCATGGAGGTGCAAGATAAGACCAGCATCAATGTTGGCATGATCAGACACCTCCTGAGGGCCCACACCCAGCTGGGAGCATATTGACAAGAGCCCTCTGGACTTGCTCCTCTCCTTCACCATTGCAACCTGAAGTTGGAATAATAGATGCTGTTATTTGTGCACTGACTCTTTGGCTGGAAAGCAAGCAGGTGGTAGCAAGTAGAAGGAGGAACAGCAGCATAACAACTAAGCCAAGGAGACAGACTTACTTAGGGAGTAAGCTACTGAGGATGTCTTGCCCAAGGGCCCTCTAAAATTGGACCATCCACTGCTCCAATTCTCCTTCCAGAGAAAGCAAAGGCACAAGGTAGGGTTCAGACCAAGAAGTGAAATAACTCCCTTTCCCTCCACAACTATCAGCACATGAAGGAATATTTGTTTTGCTATTTCATGCCCTTGCATGAGTAATAGCAAGCACTGATGGGCTTTCTTGTTTGGATTACATAGCCCTTGCCTGCACTTTCTCCCCATTGCACTTTCTTCCATTTCTTTGTTTTTCTTTTGCTCCATTATTAAAAGCTGATCATCATTAGTTTAGGGATCCAATGAAAGCTATCGAAGTCTCATAGAAATGGCCACTCTCCCAAGATAGACTGTTTTCATGTTCAGACCCTTCCTGTCACTTTAGTCCAAACAGAACATGTTCTACAGCAGAGTATGACTTTAGGACTCTGCTGACAGTTGAAGCCAAAAGTAGGTGAAACAATTTTTGACCTGGATCCAAACAGCAAGTTTCCAAAGAGCAATCCTTTCCTAACAGCAAAGGCTCCAAACTTTTCCTAATCCCTCTTCATACTTGAGGCTTCAGTGTCTCCAAGGAACCACCGCTAAGAATTTGGTACATTATAGCACATGACATGGGGAAGATTGCAAAGAGAAGCGGGAAAGTGGAATAAACTAGAGCCCCTTTGCCTGAACATAGGCACCTCCTGTTCATGTTATTACTCCATTGGACATGTCCATTAAATCATTCTATAATTGGAAGCTGATAACGTCATATCGTGCTGAATTATAATTTCAGAATTCTTAGATCAGACTTATTCAACTTGGTGTCCTTCAGATATATAGAATTACAACTCCCATTAGCCCCACCCAGTATGACTTGTGGGTTGTAATCTACCATACCTGGAAGAAAGCAAATTGGAGAAGGCTAATCTAGGAACTTGAAATAACATTTAAAGGAAAACTGGCACTCTAGCAAGTAACAAATTCATAATGTGTATGCTTGCCAGGCCACACCTTAAGCAAGTACAAAACTACCTGCTTACTTAACTATTGCCAAAATAAAGTACTTCTTGGGGCTGACACCTTTTGTTATTTTTCTGGCTTTCCTAGTCGCTGCCACTATACCACCATTGTAAATCTAATGGCACATACTAGTATTTTTTACTGGAATATATTAGTATGTTTTAAAACCTTCAGAGAGCGAGAGAGAGCGAGAGCGAGCGAGAGCGAGAGAGAGAGAGAGATTGAGATTGATTTACTTCTTACTCTTAGGCCAGCACTTAGGATTTGGAAACATTCCAATCACCATAAAACTAGATTATGCCAGCAGTTTCCTGTAAAAATGAACTTGAAAAAGAAATAAGAGAAAACCACTCATCCCATTCCTTAATATCGCCTATGCCTTTCTACAAGAACAGTAGCTAAGAATTTGCTCTTAAGTACAGAAGGGCTCTGTGGGATTTATTACCAATGATTTAGTACCCTAGTAGGTCTAAAAAAGGACTAAAGGTAGGGCAAAATATTTACATCATTTTAAACAGACTATTCTCTTTAAAAATCCTTCATTTTTAAGGTTGTATTTTGTCATTTTTGGAAATAAAGAGCAAACAAGTGAGAAATAAAACAGACACACTACCATCATGGCAGAATCCTGTTAACTGTGGCATCAGAGCCCCAAATTGATGCAAAGTATAATTCACACTTTGAATCCAAGGAAAACTATTCAATATCACAGTAGCCACATAACACAACCACTAATGCTGAAGAGACTGAAGTGACCAGTTCTATGAAGACCTACAACACCTTCTAGAAATAACTCCAAAAATGATGTACTTATCATCATGGGGAACTGGAATGCTAAAGTAGAAAGCCAAAAGAAAATTGTAGCAACAGGCATGTACAAAATGAGGCAGGGAAAAGGCTAGCAGAATTTTGTCAAGAAGTCATAGCAAACACTGTTTTCCAACAACCCAAGAGACGACTTTATAACTGCTCTTTAGAAAGTCAGATACTGAAGATGAAACTCAAATAATTTAGCCACATAATGAGAAGGAGGGAGTCACTGGAGAAGCCGAGAATGATTGAAGGCAAAAGGAGAGGGGACAGCATAGGCTGAGATGGCTAGATGGGGTCACTGGGGCAGTGGGTGTGGGCTTTGGTGGACTCCAGGGGACGGTGGAAGACAGGAGAGTCTGGAGGAATGTTGTCCATGGGGTTGTGAAGAGAGGACATGCCTTGGTGATTAAACAAGTATGTCCTCCACAACAGCATGCCTACTACTATATACACCAGAAGCAGAATGGTATATTCAGAAATGCTAGGTACAGCCCACAACTAGTTGTGTGTGAAGGGAAGGAGTGTATTGAAAGTGAAATATTCTGAAGAGCAGCAGCAGCAGGATGGATTTACTGCAGTTGCCAATGAAAGAAATCTATCTACATGTCCTTTCATGCATTGTTAGAACCTGAGACTTTATAGATTACTAGGGGATATCATTGTACACACATACTTGTGTTAGTTTTAAAACATTTACAGCAAGACTATTCAAAAGTACATCACAATGACTTCAATTGGTTTTACTCTCATATAAGCAGGTAAAGGACTGCAGCCATGACAGAACACTGTGAATGATAAGTATAAAAAGACCCCATATTTCAGGCAATTCTGATAGGAAGGTGATTGCACTGGCAATGTACTACTCAAAAATTACTACTGTAGAAGAACATTCTGTAGTAAAGGTCAATAATGGCTCACCTGCTGTAGGGGAGTTTGCATGATGTGATTTTTTGGGCAAATTAAAGATTTGTTCTCCAGGATCAGGTGGTGGAATAGCATCTTGGCCTTGCCGAGCCTCCACTGGATCATACTCTTTTCCATCATAGTTGGCATCAAAGAATTTCTTAAACCACTGTATGAAATCCAGGTTGTCTTGGAAGCGCCCCTTTACTAACTTCTCCACTGGAATCACCTGTATTCAACATAGGAAGTTAGATAAATGATTTAAGGAGCAACCCTGTGTATGTTTAGGCAGAAAATTTAGATCCTTTTCAATCAGGTTTCAGGCTTGGGACAGAGACTGCCTTGGTTGCCCTGTAGGATGAGAGAGACGGGGGGAGTCTGACCATGCTGATTCTCCTGAACTTCTCAGTGGCTTTCAATAACATCGACCATGGTGTCCTTCCAAAGAGTTTGGTCAGGATGGGAGTTGGGGACAGTGCCTTGCAATGGTTCCGTTCCTACCTGGTTGATCATGTCCAGAAGGTGGTGCTGAGGGATAGTTGTTCTGTCTCGTAATGGTTACACCATGGGATTCTGCAATGCTCTATACTATCCCTCATTCTGTTTAACATTTACATGAAACTGCTGAGAGAGATCATCACGAGGTTTGGGCTGAGGTGCTCGTTTTGACTTATAAAGCCCTGAATGGCTTAGGATCTGGCTACCTAAAGGACCATCTGTTCCCATATATACTTACCTGCCTATTAAGATTTGGTCAGGAGATCCTTCTGAAACAGCTGTCCCTTAAGGATATAAAGGGAATGGTAAATAGAAGACGGGCCTTCTCAGTGGCTTTCTTTGGGGAGCCTGAACTATGAAACTTCTTTCCGTATGCTCCACCAATAAGATCCAGCAGGGCTCTAAATAAGGTGTTGGTTCTGCTGCTCTCCACCTTCCCAGATGGCATTTAGGACTGCTCCATTAAAGGGGGCAAGATCTTAAGGCCATCACCCTAGAACTATATTCCAAATATCTAGCATCTAATAGTGATGGTGTTCATTCTCTGATGTTACTGTTCAGGGACACTTAATTCATAATGCAACTAGAGGTACTTCTGGGTGTAGGTTAAAAATGCAAGGTTGGTCTGTTGTGTGGAGTTAAATGTTAACCTAATGTGATAGCCACTCAGCACAAGTACTGATAGGGAGGATAAAATGGCTTTAAAAAAATGAAGCATTTTGAACAAGAAAATATGTTTGTGAAATGTAGCTTCAAGTTGTACCAAATTTTTATTCTAAAATGGTCCATATTTACCTTATCCACATTCATTCTTTTAAATGATGCTTGTAGAAGTTTGAAATTATGGATGTATTCATGCTCCAGCTTTGCTTGAAATTTTACTTTTTTCAAGCTAATACATCCTGGAAACAACATATCCATGAACTGGCAATAAGCTGCCCCTAAAACAAGAAAATACAAATATAGTAATCATAATGCAAAAAGTTGAGATAATGAATTATTAGTTATAGAAGACAGCAACCAGGCTTACTATCTGCTGCAGGTACATAGTGCTACAAATTTATATTTTTTCACATAGTTATGTGACTGTTTATGATCATTAGAAATCTGTAATATGAGAAATATTGCTGGAAAGAACAACAATTAATGCATACTGACCTTTAAATATACTCAAGTAGATTTTTGTTCTCTTGATTTGCATGGCACTTTTTGTTTTAAACCATTCACATGTATACATAAGAAGAGATTCCTATTTAATACTATGAACTAGGATGCTAGGTTATATTTTGTTGATGAGAGCCTTTGCCAACCTTCCAAATATGTTGGGATACAACTCCCATCATGCCCAGTCAGCATGTAGTCCAACATATCTGGAAGGCTCCAGGGTTGAGGAACACTGGTTCACAGTGTGGCACCAGCATTCACAAGTTAAAAGTGCATCAAAGCTTACAGAACCCAGGCAATGGCTATCAATTCAAGTGTCAAGTGACTGCCAAAATCAGAAAGTCAAACTAACAACTACCTAAAGCCAAGTAAAATCAGAACAGAGAGGCAGCGATAGCAGTCAACTAGAAAAAGACCCTGATAAAGAGGCAGAATTAGGCTGATACTTTGTGCTTCTCAATCAGGCTCTGCTGTTTCATCAAAATTTAGTTCTACTGCTTGAGATACAAAGGAATACAGCTTCTGAAACATCTGGCAAGATTTATGAACAAAGTAGCACTGGGGTGGAAATAATTAATTTTTTACCTATTATATGCAGTCCATGTGCCCACACTTACTGGACATAATTTTCCAAGGCCAACAGGACAATCCAGTTTAGAAGACTGCTATGGCACCAAGAACTGGTGCAAGAAAGCCAATTCCAATGTACAATCAGTAGTTTCAGACACACCAGTGGCCTATAATGAACTGATATTTACTGTATGGGCCCTTCTTTCATGATTATGTCTGATTATGTTGCTTCTGTGCCCACTCAAGCATGTGAGAACCACTTCAGCTACAATTTTCTATTCTCAGGGCCGTGCTAGATATGACCTTAATTGGATGAATACAGTTAACACTCACAATTTTAAATATATAAATAACACCTTATTTAAGACAGCATCATGACTGTAAGAGGTGAGAGAGGCTAATTTACCCCTTCCAGAACACTGTGGTCCTGACAAAGCACCCCCACAAACCTCCCTTGCTATTAATGCCAACTAAAATATTCCTCGAGATGCAAACAGTGGCTTTGGAGGGCAGAGGGGCTACTTTAGTTGGAACCATCATGGAGGGAAAGAGGTCCCCTGCATATCCAGTAGTTCTCAGGCTCCCCCATACCTGCCAGTCATATTTTTAAAAACATGGTTATTCTACTTTATCTGCCTGGAGTGGCAGATACAGAATAAACACAGAATGGCTATCAACAGTTCTACCCTGAAGTTTCTTTGTTAAAGCTTTATTATACCTTTTCCCCCATATATGATTGCTCCATGGTGAAATGTTTAAACTTATAGTACAATAAATAAAAAGCTGCAGTTATAATAGTAGTTGCATTTCAGTATGAATGAGGCTATAAAAAGAAGGGTCACTCTACCTGCTATTGCACAATTTCCATGAATTCAGCAGGGACTGAAGATATGCACAAATAATTTACCAGTGATTCCTAAAACTATAGTAAAATAAGCAAGGTTGTATGCCAAGGATGGCTACCCTTGTGTTTAACCATATAATTCATGACATTTCTAGGGGCATAATCTGTTAGAAACCTGGATCAAAATGTTTAGCTAGCATTTGCCCTTCTGACATGGTAGCCCTGATACTCTCTCCCTCAGACCCTTTTGCCAAGGTACTGTTCAACAAAAAGGTAATTAAGATCCTATGCACTACTACATGGAAGTAAAGCCTCCTGAGTTCAGTGGAGATACTTCTAAACACATCCACACATGTTTCATCCAAAAGAGATTCACTATTACCTGCAACACAAAACACACATGTGGATAACAGAACGCCCTATACGTTTGCCAACATTATGTTTGCATCTGCAAAGTTAAAAAGAACTACAGCACAGTATACTTGCCCATAATCAGCAGTAAATCAATTAGCACACACAAACCTAGCCATCACACTTTATCCCTTAATACTGATCAGTTTCACTGTCAGTGGACAATATTATGTTCCCCTCTCTCCTTGGCATACTTCTTTCATATCATAAAACCATTTCATTATATTTTTCCATATAAAACCACTGGGAATAGAGTACAGGGACAGAAGAGGGAAGAAAAGGGAGAGAAGGGCTTGTAGCTAGATTTTAAACACTACTTATCCTATACATTTCCTCCTTTAAAGCCTAATGTTCTTTAAACCAGGTCTTTGTTCCAGAAATTAACATTTCAGGTTAATTTATTCAGCAAGAGACAGGGATTAGCACAAAATTTAGAACATATGTCATCACATGAAGAAACTAGTAAAAAGGAACAAGATGTTAGGAGTAAAATGATCCACATTATGGGATTGGTAAGTGTACCCCACTAAGACATCTAGTAACAATTTTAACTATATGTCATGGGAGGGGAACCAGTGGCAGAATAATGTAATTAGAAGGTAGCTGTTTTGGAAACTGGCTTTTTGGTATCCACAAAAATAAGCCAAAATCTGACTGCAGATATGCCCCCTCTAAGATGTTATTTATGTTGGCAGGAGAGTTACAACGTAGCTGGACTGTGTTATTATAGAACTGCCTGGATGCATAGTTTAAGGGAACACTGTGGCCCCCCCAAGATCTGCCAGAGGTTCTTCATGTCCTGATGGTGATAAAGGAACAGGTGGTTGGGACATGGGGAAGGCCTTCTCTGTGACCTGGACTAAGAATGGGATAGACCCTAAAGTCTGCTGGACTCTTGCTTAAAATTAAGCCCCAAATGCTACCAGGATCATGTGTTTAACAACTTTGATGTATTTATTATTTCTGGTATGGCACTGTATCTCTTTCTCTTAAAGAAATCAAGGAATAATGCTATGTGGACAGTGTAAATTTTTAGCTAAGAGGAAGCACAGCTCAAATTCACTGGAAGTCAGGTTCATGTCCTCTCATATGGAAGCCATTACCAATATTAACAATGTGCAGATAATAGATAATCTCAGTAGGAAGTTCACAGAACCCTGCACATGGTTAAAAGTACTCTTTCCTTTATTGATACCATTCAATTCCTGTATGAGGAAAGAATGAGAGTTTATTATTATTACATTGTATTTATAGCCTACCTTTTCATTCTTATAAGAAACCCAAGGGGTTTTAGTTTTCCTTCACTCAGTTTTCATTCTCACAACCTTGTGAGGCTGGTTGGGCTGAGGTTCATGGTGAGTGCGGATTAGAAACCAGATTTCTCATGTCCCAAGTCTACCATTCTAATCACCACCACACAGGTTCTCTGACACCACACTGGTTCTAAGTACACCAATGGTAAACAGATTTTACTGAAGAGAATCATGATCAAAGCTTTCAGCATTATAAAACATGCTTTAAAAATCTTTCTGAAAGCAGTTCAGTATTTCCTTTACTGCTTGATGTGCTTAATTTCCCCTGGGGTATTGATTTAGTCATCAATGTCTTCAATATCCAGAAGCTGGGTTAGCGAGTGTATTGGCAAATGTGGCTGTGTTGGCTACATGCATGAGTGATAACTTCTTTTGACCCAATTAGAGTGCAGAAATTCTATAACAGATCACACCACTGCCTGTTATAGCACAGACATGGCAAACTCACCCTCCCTTTTTAACATATTACACTATTCTTTTCATAAGAAAAAGCAGAATCTGGTGCGGTCTACAAAGTGACCTCACAATAGGCTATTTTCTACAGAAAAGATAGCACAACAAGCCAAATATTGCTAATTCAAATCAACTATTCAATAACTGTTCAATTATTTAAAATAATATAATTGAATTATAATAATATAATATATATTATTTTAAATAATTGAACTGGTTCTTCCATTTTCTGCCAGGGACCTGACTGCAATGTGGTTATCATCAAAATGAATACCATCACCAATATACTATTCAGATCTCAAGTGCTGAATTGTGGAGTTGAGTGAATTGCCTGGTACATTTTTTCAATGAAAGATTCTGTTTAAGTCAGTCATGAAGTGGTATTTCAGCACAGCATCATGCACAAAATGTGTCTGACATTTCTACAGCAACTAACAGGACACAGAAGAAGAGGCCCAAAACTATGGAGAAGAAGAGATAAGGAAAATGAAGAAAAGGAATCAGCTGGACAAACTGTATTAAATATTGGGGAATGTATATTTACACAAATCAAGAAAAGCCCAGCATCTTGTATCAAGGAAAGAATTCAGCTGAGACTCCTGGCTTTAATACAAAGAAAAAGTGACTGTTAATAGGACAGCAGGATTGCTCAGTGGCCAAGCTGGATGTTCTATGCAGCTACACATTTTGCTTTCTCTTGATTGGCGGGCTCTTACTAGAATATAATGCACAAGGCGAGGAGGCTTAGTTATTCTTTCCTCAGCAGGTTATGGCTGTGCTTCCACTCCCAGCCATATAGCTAGAAAAATTGCATCAAGTCCTCAAAGGTGTCAAAATGGACTTTCTATCCTAGGGTAAAGCTATGCATGTTTCAAGGCTCTGGAAGGCTCTGCATGTACCTCTTTTTTTAATGGGTAAGATAAGAGCCATGCTAAGATGGCTTCTTCTGGAGACGCTCCCTCTTTGCCTCTGCAAGAATAGGAAGAAGGAGCTGCTCTGGAACTGGGGGCTCTTCACATAATACAACAGTTCAGCATGGGTTGTATAACCTATAGTGTAGCTGCAGGACATGCATCACTGCTGTTCTGAATATGGCTGCCATTTTGAAACTGGGGATTGTTGCACCATGTGGACCCAGCAAACATGGGTTATGCAAGGGTTAAAATACCTTTGCATGATGCACCATCTGGTTTTATGGTTATACAAAAGATGTTTAACACTTACTGGGTTCATATGACACAAGTAATGGTTGCATATTAAAGCTGGGACATGCGGGAACCATGGCTTGCCATCAAAACCCAGCCATAAGCTCTGGTCTACACATACACACACACTCATGTGAAACTGAATACACACCACTGGTCTGTGCATGAAAATAAGGTTGTCTCTACCAATTTGGGGCTCTTTGTGTGCCACTGCTAGCATGAAGCTTCAAGAATGGGAATCTGGCCCTAAAGCTGAATTCAGCTTTTATTGATATAGAATGTGTGTGTGTGTGGGGGGGGGGGTTTGCGCAGGATACCAATTCTCTTGATAAAATATCACAATATATAGTAATGAAATCCGCTACCACTTCATACCTGAAGAATAAAACTGGGAAAAGAGCTGGAGAGGCACATACCACCCCCACAACCTATGTCCCTCACCTCCTCAGATCTTCAGCCTTCTTGTACAGAGCAGCAAGGTCTTCATATGAGTCTGCCTTGTTAGCTCATGAGCAAACAGAATAACATCTGCTGTACCTTCTGCTGATGTTGTTCTTTTCAGGGCAATCAGGCTGGCCAGGTACTACTGTATGTGACTTGCTACAATAACTTTTGCAAGTGGCTCCCTGTCCATTCATGCTGAGGGGTGAAATAAAGGGGTCCACACCTAGGACCAGTCCTAAACAACTGATTTTTGAACATGCATTATTCTTCTAGTTTTGGACCCATGTCCACACACTCAAAAGGATTCTAAAATGGGAGAGAAAGCTGTACATTCATGAGGGACATGTATTCCTGAACAATATGTATTGCTGAACAGGTTAGCAGTGCAATCAGCTCTAGGGAAAAATGATTCACCATTTGGATAAGGGAATAAAACCAAATCCTTCCACTAACCAAATGTTGTTGCAACTTACATAGTTTGTCTTCTTACTAATGGGTGGACCTGAGATTATGAATATGAATGTGAGTGCACAGCCCAAACTATGCCCTGACCATTTTTTGGACAGGAGCCACTATCTTCCTATTAAAGAGGTTATTTCTCTGTATGGACAATTTTAAAATATAACTTGTTAATATAAATTATATTGTTTTTCCTTCAACATATTTCATTCCCTCACAAATATGTCATCCTTCTCTGGGTTTGCAATGTATTTTACTACATAAAGCTATTTGCTCCAAAAAATCTCATTCAAAAATGTCTAGATAATTCTCGAAAGAATCATTGCATTAGCTCAATAGCAGTGATGAACATGCTCTACTAAAAAATCACAGATGGGACCACAACTGCAGCATCTTGTAATAAGTATGCATGATGTAACTTTTTGGCAAGAACAGAAATAACTGCAGAACAAAGACAGCTGCAGCTGTCCAAAACTGCAGGAAAAAAACTTGTTAACGTTCTTGTATTTTTGAAAGCTACTTTAGGTCAAACATTTGGTTTTGCTTTCTAGATATTTTACTATACTATACATTTTGAACAAGAACATTCTGTTCGTTTAAAAAATAAGACTGGAGGAGGAGAGGGGAAATCTATTGAGCTGAATTTAAAGATTCATCTGCCATACAAAGCTGTCCTACAGCTACACTGAGCTTAATGCTGTCTCCTCTGACTGGCAATCATTCTCCAAGTTCTCTGAACTGTTTCCTGTCATGGCGTCCTCAATGGGAACTGAACCCAGGAGGACGTTTTGCAAGCAGCTCTACCCCTGGCAAGAATGTTTATGGGACATGTACTGCAGACCCTTTTTAACCCTGTTTTCCAGCATTATTCAACCCAATCCCTCCAGCTATTTAGCACTACAACATCCAGAACTCCTGAATATAAGTCATGCTGGCTGGTGTTAAGGTCTAAAACATCTGGAGGATGCCAAGCTGGGGAAACCTGCTCTATCATACCAGCAGAGGAAGGACTATCCAATGGCTGCAACTGAAGGAGAACTGAAGAGACACTGCAGAAAGTAGTAGTGCTGGATGTTGATTAACCCCTTTTAAAATCTAAGTTGGACTAGGCAGATATGTGGGGAACTATTCCACCTCCATTCTTCTCCACCCATGTCCAAAGTGCATGGTAGTTGACACTACAAGAACTCCACTGGCATTTCACGAGCCTTGTGACTGGATTTGTACAAACAAGACCAAAAAATCAAGTCTTCAAGGATTAATTCTTAGGTTCCTCAACATTATCTTCGATGGCAGGCACAACTCACCTATTTGCACAACCTGAGAGCCCGCAGGTTGACCAAACCAGAGGCTGTTGGGGACAAATAGGAGAAAGTAGGCACATTGCCCATAGAGCCCCAGCCTCTTTCACTTTTAATCAACAACCTACAATGGGTTAACTGCTGGGTTGATTAGTCCTTCAATTAATTACGAAGGATCTGATCATGTGATTTTGAATCAAAGTGAAACCATCAGGCATGAAGACGGCAGTGTACATGTTCTTTCCCCCTCGTGCACTATTGGTACATGTGATTCAGCTCAATGTCTTAAACAATATGGTAGCCCTGATTTTCAGTGCTAGAACTGCATTTTGGAAAAATACAGAGTAGCTCTCAAGAGTAAGAAACTATGCAGGAAAGTAGACAGACAACACATAGCTTGATGTGTAAAATGAATCCCACAAACCACCAATATCTCTACTGCATATCTTAAAAACTCACTGGTAATTTTTTGTTCTTACTAAGTAAGGGCCTGCTAGTTTGGGAAAGACTCTGCCTCCAGGGCCAGAAAGACAGTCTCTTGGTTTTTACAGAGGAGGCCGAGTCTCCACCCAGGCTCTCTAGTCAGTTTTTCCAATGTATCTGTGTCCTATTGGAAGTCATTGACTAATTTCCTCAAATGACCTTTAGGCTGCAGAAGCAATGCTGGAGAAGTTTGCCAAGCCAGGAAATGTAAAACAAGGGCAAGCACAGCCAGACTCTTTTATTTGTGGCGAACAGAAATTCACTGGTGAATAAAGAATTTCCATTTCTCTCCTTGAGTGCAGGAGGCCAGCTGGTTGGGGGATGTGAAAAAGAATGCATCCCTGGTTGACCAACAGGTCCTACGAGCTGGCCTCCTGCTAGGACAGAAATACCATCTAGAAAAATACCATCTAGAGAATGCATCTAGAAAAGGTAACATGTGCAGTAGAAAATAAGTTGATTTCATAGCTTCTGATGAAAGTTTACACCAGTGATCACATGATGAGTCCATTGATTTTCTCTGGTAGGACCCTCCTCCAGAAGGCTTAAGTAGTCATTTTCCTTACTGGGTGGGCTACTACATGTTCAGACCAAATTTCTGGTGGTATAAGCCAGTGCAATATACTCACAAATTCAACAGCCAGGGGAGGTTACACTTACCTCCGTTAAGTTACCTCCCCAACTTTAGGGGATAGTTTAATGGAAGGAAACTTTAAGATCCATACAGAAGACATTCAAGAAAGGGACTTCCTCTCCTCTACATATGAAACAGAGGCATTTTTTCATATTCCTATCTGTCCTTTCCACTGCAAATTCAGCAACAGAACAAAACAGTTCCAGTTTGGGGTGGAGGTGGTGGAGGAATGATGTGTCCTCTTGGGAAAAGATGTGGAAGTGCCACCTTCTTTCTCTGATGCCTTCCTGGGATCTCCCCCTCAGTGTCTGAAGGATGAAAGGCCCTGGGAGATGGAAATCTGGAGCACAAAGAGCTAAAAGAGGGACAAGGATTTGGTCCTGTCCCTTCCTATTTTTGGTCTATACTTTGAACCTGGAGGCGAGTCAGATCTGATCCATTTCTTCTAGGCAAGCACCCTTGGGCTTTGCTATCCAAAATAAACCTGGTGAGTCTCCCTCCCTCCCCTTCTCTCTCCTGTACAGCTACACTTGTACTTTGACTGAGTTCCTCTGCACTGGCTATTCCTGGAAATGGTCCTAGGAGAATTAAGAGTAACAGCCAGGCTGTACTGCTTTGGGTTACACTCTTGTTGTTGGAGATACTGCAATGGCAACAGCTGAAAAAGTAGCACCAAATCCACAACCCTGCAGAAGGTTATAGAAGTTATGACCAGGTAGTATATTAACTGGAAATACAAATGACTCAATGATTTGCAGATGAATGGCAACAATGACAAGCAGGCCCATACAGTAGAATAATTCTAGTTTTATATGGCAATTTGACCAAGCATCCAACATAGCCTAGGCAGAAGAGCTATCCATATAATAGCTGCCATTATCTAAATTTTCAAGAACTCTCAAGATATCAAAGTGTAAGCCATTAAGCAATCATGTCTCACAGTCTCTATTCCACAGGTATAGTAAGAATGCTGTTCTGATTATGTATATTCTTTCTATTCCATGAATTCATGCTACAGTTGTGGAGTCTGCCTTTTCATTGCTAAAATTATTAATTGTGAGATATTTTAAATCTTCTGATAGTTTGCTTCTATACCCCAAGACACAAGAATATGCAATTTACTCAAGGAAAAGGCATCAGCCTATCAACTAGAAAGGCAGAAATGCTAAGAATGTCTTATATGTGCAGAGTCCTCCAGTGCACCATGCTCAAAGCAGACAGCAGCCACCCAGGTGTCTCTGAGGAAGCTTCTGCACATAATCGCTGTGACCTGAGAAGGTTCCAGCATTTTCTAGAATATTCTGGATCCACTAAAAGATTCTGGAATGCCTAGTTTGAGTTGTAATTCCACTCAAACAATATCACAAATCTACAATCCAAATACAGGTTGATCCAAATTGCAGCAGCATTCCTACTGCAAACTATAATCAAATTAACTTAAGCACCACTACAAAACAATAATTGGGATGTGATTGGATCTAAACTTATATGGGACTTTGCTCCAGGATCTGTCATCAGTGTTGTCTGAGGGAGCAAGGAGGAACAGGTGCATCATTAGAATGGGGAACCCCACAAAAGATGCCAAAAGAAATAGGAAAAAAAAAACAAGATAGTACACAAAACAGATTTTTTTATTCCACAAAAATAAACAGTTCCAACACACTTTGAATGTACATGCA
>NW_025335438.1:20469510-20499041 GCF_004798865.1 Varanus komodoensis
AGGGGAGAAGAGGAGAGGAGACAGTGCCACAGTGGACATAGACTTCCATTCATACAGCACTGGTTCCGAGCCTTAGTAATGCATCCTAGGTCACTCACTCCATGATCCATACTCACCTAGTCACAATGGGTGTTACTTCAATATTTTGCTCTCAGTTTAGGAAACTACAGTGTAACTTTTTTTTATGTAGAGAAGTTACATGTTAGCTGGCATAATATCATTCATTCCTTTTAAAGGAGACACCCAGGATGCCTAAGCTAAGCAAATATAGCTACTCTGAGAAACTGCAGTACCCATAGTCTCTTCAGTCCTAAGAGTGCACTTGTCATCACAAAGTACACTGAATGCAGCATAGAATCCTCTGTGCTTTCTGACAACCTGTATTAATAGTTATTTGCCTGATGATCTCACTTCTGTGGTATCTAAATTTAGCCTGTAGCTCTACTAACACTGCCCTTGCGCAAATGAAAGCTGCAAACTCTTTCCATACACTCAAAAGTCCTAAAATTCTTAGCTCTGGGTGTGTTCATATTCTCATCAGGAAATGAATTTTCAGTCTCCAGGCAAAAGGGCTGGGTTCTGCACATATTTATGAAGTTTAGAAGCGCTTCAGTGGGAAATCCTCAAATGAATAAGCTTTACTCTATTTGAATTTTCAGTGAAAATGGAGGCACAGATTAGAACATAAGATGCTGGAAAAATATTTCCATTCTTATTTAGATCTCAGCTGATCAGCTGCACTTGCTTAGCCGCCTTTCCTTGCAAGTTTACAAACATGAAGTTCTTCAGCTAAAACATGCAGTTTAGGGATTGGTTTCTTCTATCTATGCTTGCTATATTACAGCAAGATATTGTGCCCAACAGCCCCATCTAGACAATTGTCTCTGGCTTCATAATAAATAATGAACAATTGTTCATGGCTTCCATGCCTCAGAGAAGTGCCATGAACTCACAATTCTCCCTCACCCTGCCCACCTCTGCACATTGGCTTCATGGTGGACACCCTGGCTTACATTATACCAGATTTCATCATCATCAGTAAACAGAATAGGAAAAACCACCCATTATGTGGCTTAAGCATGTGGGCATGACACTAGCAGTCACAATGTACTCAAGATAATTTGTTCAAAGTTTCTAGCCATGGTATCCTGCTTGAGAGTATGGAAGGTATTTTGCTCTGCAGATCCTCAGCAGTTACCACATTGTTGTGACCCACAGAACAACACAAGCAGAGATGATTTATTTATTCATTCATCCGCTGATGTGTATTCACACACATTCTCCATTGCTGCTTAAACTGGGCCATAATCACTTATCTCCTGCTCGTGAAGTAGGTAAGCTAGAGGTAGAGACATGCTCAAGTCTCAGAGACACAGTACAGTGTGGTTTCTCCTCATACCAGCCTGTCTGTCCATCCTCTTCTTCCAATTTTGCAGGTGGCACAAAGCAAGAAATAAACAATCTGCTATTCAGATTCCTGCTTACTACCAACAGTTGCATGTAATGCAATACAAGATGGCTATTTGCATTTCTCACATACTGTACATGTTCACACCGTACACATGTAATGTGTATTGCACATAGTTTACACAATACTGAATCGTGGACAATCAAACATGCAAGCACCCTCTCCTCAAATGACTATGGGCAGAAATTAGGGAATCACAACCCATCATAAGCAGATTTCCTGTCTTGATTCTGTTTGTACCCCAAACTTGTTCCAGATTGCAACCTAACAGACACTGATATTGCTTTCAGTTTTCATGAGCTCAGACCATCAAGCTCTAAACATGGTTGGCACAGAGCAAACAGCAATTCACTAATGAAGGCCCTCTTGCCCTAGGGTCTTCAGGGATGGGTCCCTTTTGCCCCCACCCAAGCAGTTTAGGAGCATGCAGCAGGTTTAAGGCTACCTAATGAAATCAGTACAGAACTATGTATACATATGCATGCACACTCACACATGCAGACTCTTCTTGACCCAGTATGAATGCATATGCTAATTTTTAAAAATTAAAACTTATTTTAAAAAGGAAGATTGGACAGGGATAGAATAACTGATTTCTTTTCTTTTCTTTTTTTCCAGAAACGGGAAACCAAACACCCAAACGAGCCAGGGCATTTTTCTTCTGATTGGTTGGCAACCCATTTCCAAATTTCACAATACTGTAACATTTTATACAATCCATTAATCTGACTTGTTGTGTAGTTCACAGTTAACTCTAAGAAAATGCCCCTGAATACTGCAATACTTCCCACATCCTCTTGCTCTTTGAAGTCTTTTAAAAATGCAGATATTTTATGGGAGTTACTGTTACATTGCATGAAGACTGGAAATGCTTCAAAGAACACTCTTTTAAATGAAAAAATTGGGGAGGGGGAGGATAAAAGACCAAATTAAAACAGCTCAGCAGTTCAAGAAGCGCAGAGAATCACTGAGTGGTCTGCATACAGCTGGCTAGTCATTCTGTCTTATTCTATCTTACTAATGTTCCAAAGTAAAAACAGTTAGTCGGCTTCAGACCTCAGTGCAGCCTTGGAGATATCTGGAGGTTGCAGAATGCTATTTTTCATCTACAGGGTGTTTCATAAAGTATGCAGTTTTTGAATTGCACTGTATTTTTTTGTCTGAAGATTGTGAGCACTGTTCCTATCATTTTCGTTATCTATTATCACTCCAATTAGAAGACCATTTGTTGTTTTTCCATTTAGTAGCCATGGAGCGGTTCAGTATTGAGCAACACATTCTTATTGTGAAAACTCATTACAAAAACGGGGAGTGCTATGCAGAGACTGTCCGTAAACTCTGTGCAATCTTTGGACGTGACAATGCCCCTACTGCAACAACAGTTTCGAGGTTAGTACAGAAATTCAAAGAATCTGGGTCAGTTGCAACCAGAAAATCGCCCAGTCGAAACCGTATGGGTAATCGGCGAAATCGACAGGGATGTCTGCGAAAGAGTTATCGTTAATTTCAACGATTGGATGACTGCCTGCAGAGAAAGTGGAGGTGGACATATGATCGATATCATTTTTCATGATTAAATTGAAGTATATGTTGAATGAAATTAAATAAAAATTTTGAATTTTGCTTTGATTTTGGCTGATTTATTGCATTTTTTAAAAATGCGTACTTTATGAAACACCCTGTAGAATGGTCTCTGGTCCTCACAATCAATTAGTGATATAGGAATGTGAGGACCAGTGCAGTGCAGTGCAGTGCAGTGCAGTGCAGATGTTATACGAGTTTCATCTTAACTTGGATAGGAAAACCACCTTAAGCTATGGTTTTGAAGCATAGTTGCATTAGCCACTGTTACATTTCAGTCCTGATTTTAAGGGTTGTGCAGAATTCATTCCTACTAAAGGAGTTGGGAGAGTGCTGTCTTGAACCTGGCCCCTTTCCTTAACAGTAACAGGGAAGGCACTGTATTAATTTGCGCCAGTCTGGTGAACAGGGGCTCCAACTGATGATAATGTTCAGATAACTTTCCCCCAAGAATGGATTCAAACTTTCAATTTTTCTGTGTAACATCTGCAGAATAATGTTGTAGGTTTAGAATAAGTACAAAATCTTCATCTGGAATTTGGCAACAGCCATAGTGACCATATTATGTTAATCCCATCCCATTGTTATTTATATTCATTGTGAAACGTTTTGATAAAGCTCTCAATGCTGAGTGGGTTTATTTTCCTTATCAAATAGTCCCAACTGGACCTCCAGTCATTTGTACTAGACTCATGTTGGAGTACACATCCCCCACCCCACAAAGTAGCTGTAATACAGTGTGGATGCTTTCTAGTTCTCTTCCTCCACCCTCTAACCTACCTCCACTGATTGGTGGTTTATATATGTGTCAGGCTGAGTGTGGTTTATATATGTGGGCTGAATGTGTCAGGGCAAAATGAGTGAAAACTCTGGCACAATATGGCTGCTAAAAGCCTGCTACTATAAGAACAGCTTTAGACTTGAGATGGGATTCTGTAAAAAGAAAACCAGTAGTGTTCAAATTTGCACACTCATTTGTTGCAATACATTCTAATGAGCAGTAAACTGTAGACATTAAGCCTATACATTGAAAATGTGTGCCTGCTTTTCATGAAGAACCTGCATGCGATAATATTTGGCCAAACTGAATCAGCTAAGAGGACTGCAACTAGTAACAAATTGGGAAGGCTCATGTCTCAGTGCTAGAGCACATGTGTTGCAACATGCAGAAGATCCTTAGGCAATACTGAGCTATTAGGGAAGAGATAAGGCAGCTTCCTTATGCTGCAGTCTTGAAAACGGCATTTTCAGCCTGTCTTCTTGAACTCTCTCTTTTGTACTATTAGGCTAGTGATTCTCTAGCTGTACAGTGGAACACATTTGAGAGCAATGAAAAATAAATAAATAAATGCCTCTTTTAGCTCTTCACCAGATTCACAGGGTTTATTTATTTATTTATTATTTGCATTTATATACCACCCTAGTAGCCCAGGGGGCTCTCTGGGTGGTTTACAAACATCAAAACCTACCAATCCTAAACAAATAAATAAATTGGCTATACCATGACAGTATAAAATAACATAGTTAAAATGGATTAAATAAATAAATATAACATTGAAATTAACTAACTTTAAAATATTGATTAAATAAAAAGGTCTTGACCTGGCACCGAAAAGCATATAATCAACTCGATCCATCTCTAGATAAATTTAGTACTCTGGCCTCGTCTCCTTTTTAAAAGATTCCACTGGGGACAAGTTTTTATATCATATCTCTGAATCAGATGTGACCGAATTATTCTATCACTTCAGATACAGCTGGGTCCAAAATGGTGAGTCCTGCAGAAACATGGAGGTGAACTCTGAAGTCTGACTTCATACCCTAATGTTTTGATTTTTACAGTGTGCAACAGGAAAATACGCTTCAGCTGACTGTAATTCCAGAATACTGGCTGCATGCATATGTGACGATGAGCCCAAATACTGGTTTACTAAGCCACAATATGAAGGAAGCTATGCTCATACATTCAAGCTATCTGCTCCTAGTACACCCCTCCATTCATGCAAGTGTGTGTGTGTATGTGTGTGTGTGTATTTAATATTGTGTTGCAACCTTGAACTCTTACCACTATTACTACCACCACTACATGAGTGGGTAGATAATGCAGGATGACACTTGAAACTGGGATTATTGTTTATGGCACCCAAACATGCCAGGACTCATAAGCAAACTGGGTTAAAAGCTGCTTTATGATTCTGCTTTTCTAGGGCAATAGACCATAATCCTAGGTACAGACATAAATCCAAGCTATCCCCCTCCCCCACACCCTGGACCTGCTCTGCTTAATAAATTACGCACAGGGAGGGGTTAAGCAGGAAAAAGAAGGGTGCATGCGTGAGCATGCTACTTGTTCACACCGTGGTTTTTAAAGTCAGAAGTACTGGCTTGTCGTTATGCATCAACAGGGCTAGGACCTTAAGTTGTTAATTTATATTGCAATCATGTGTAGTTTAATCATACACAAAAATGGCACAACTACTCATTCAAATGTCATTTCAGAGAATTGTTAAAAGAAACACTGTAAGAAAGTAGACAACCTTTGAGGCTGAACAAGGCTCAGGCTTCTCTTCAAGTCTGCAGCCCATAATATTTCTTTCAATGTAAGAACAGAAGAGAGAAGCTGACCTAGATATGTCAGAAATAAAAACAAAATAAAATCAGTAGGATTTGGAAAGGGTAAGTTATTAAAATTCTAAGAAAATGTTTGTGATCCCAAAATAATTTTTTAAAAAGCATGAAATGGGGAGACAAAACCCGCAAAAGTACTATTTATCCCATTCAACAATACAAGAGAAACTCATGCCTATGCATATAAAGGCATATAAAACCAATGCCTTTATATGCATAAAGTCTATCAAAGTGACAAATCCTCACCAAATTATGGGATCATCATCGTCGTT
This sequence comes from Varanus komodoensis, assembly GCF_004798865.1. Taxonomy (NCBI): domain Eukaryota; kingdom Metazoa; phylum Chordata; class Lepidosauria; order Squamata; family Varanidae; genus Varanus; species Varanus komodoensis. The sequence continues at coordinate 20,475,460 of NW_025335438.1, forward strand.
GTCATCATATTTATTTCAGTGATATACCACCCATAGCTAAAGCTCTCTGAGTGGTTTACAATGAAGTACAAAAACCCCCAATAAAAACCCAATAAATAAAAAAAAATAACAAGAATTATTTTAAAATAGCATAAAATAACATTAAAAGACAATGAAAAAGACCCCACCAAGAATAATAGAAAGGCGCCTAACTCATTGTGTCAAGCACCTAAAAGATCATGGAGGCATCATCTTATGATCCAAAGATGCAGACCCAAGTGTTTAATTAAAAAAGATTCTATTTTCAACTTTATTGATCAAGATAAAAACCAAACAATATATCTGAGACTGAACTAACTCAGCCAGACATTCTTGCCAACTAGACTTTGATCGAGCAACAGATCTATGTTGCAGGGTACAGAAACATTCACATCCAACAGAGCCACAGGAAGGCTCAGTTTCACGGGTCCTCATCTCAGGTTGTTGCAGTGCCTTACATTACTGTTCCTTCCAAAGCCAAAGCATCATCTCCACTTACCAGAACCTGTAACATCCCATCAAAGCTAGTAGAGGACACTACATGGCATCATCTGCAATACACTGCACCTCATTTGAAATTATCCAACTACATTCATTAATTCACAATTTCTATAACAGCCCATTCATACTGTGCCACACACTAATTTTATACCCAGAAGACAAAGTGTTTTAAAAGTTCACTGATATTATCTGGCTGGTGAATGCTAACAACAATGGCCCAATTCAGACATCACTAATAATGGCATAAGCAAACCATGGCTTATGCCAATTAAAGTTCAGAAAGTAAGCAGTGGCTTAAACCTCCAAATAAGTCAGGGAAATCATATGGTTTAGAGTGAATTATTTACTTTGTTCCTGCTTCCTCAACACTCCCATGTCGAGGTGTTCTGCTTTCAGAGCCTGCCTCAACAGACACCATGATAAACAGTAATCATAAACAAACTGTACCCACAACATGAGAACTGATACTTTCTTTTCCTTGCAACCACCAGAGAACACATATAAAGCGAATACTACTTTTCACTATATTTCTATTCTCCTAGGATGCACCATCTGCACAGTTTATTAAAAGTGTCTATTAACATATTATAATGTAAGCAGTTTCAGGAAATGTCACACATGAAGGAAAATAAGTGATCAGTTATGTATACATTAGGAAGACCTTAAGCAGTACAAAAACATTGTGTTTCATCTCATTCCATGTAACTATCCTTATGTGTCCATTAAAATAACTGCAAGGCAACTTGAATGCCTTGGTAGATTTTATTAATTTGAGCTTGCATCAAAAAGAGTTACAGTATCACAGCTCCTTACACGCCTGACTTATTTCAATGTTTTAAAGTTATTCTCCAAACTACTTCACAAAAGGGAACTTGCTGCTGCATGTAGGATGCTTGTGAGATGAATTTAACTTTTGACTTAACACAAAATGTATCAATTTTCATAACCTGACCATTTTAAAGACTCCCTTCAAAAACTCCCTTATTCGCATAGGTGCAACAGCTACCATGGTTGTTCCTGAGCCTGTCAGAGAAAGTCTAAAAATTTCTATCCACAAAGGTCACTGAAAATAGTTTAGCCACAAACATTATGTTTCTTGCAGAGAGCTGGACCATATTAAGAATAGCTGCTAACCATACCAGTCAAGCAACTCTACCCATCGAAGATGGTTAGAAGTTTTTAGGTATTACGGTTGATATGGAACATTGAATAAATTATTAGTCATGACAGTTGCAGAAGGGGGTCTGGTACACAGCCACCGTAAATCAAGTCCAAATGATCAGACACCACCATTTATGAGCCCTGAAACCCATTCTCAAGATTCTTGGGAAAACCTAAACCCCTCTATATATCAGTCAACCAATCATAAACCTTCTTGTGGGTGAAATCAACATGTGAATTCTTCTAGTGCAGGGGTCGGCAACCCGCGGCTCTGGAGCCACACGTAGCTCTTGAATCCCTCTGCGGCGGCTCCGTTGCCCAAAATATGCGGCACAGCAACCGATCTGCAACTGAGGCTCCGAGTTACTAATACCAACAGGTGATGATGAGGCATCCACTCAGGAATGCTGTGCTAGCAGGTCAAGTAAATTGCAACATTGCAGGGAAAGAATGGAACAAGCTTCCTGCAGGCTCTCATGTTACACTAACCACTAACGCTGCTGAAAAGATTGAAAAGATTCTCTTTGTCCAAATGTAATCTCCTTCCTCTGAATGATAAAAGCTGCGCTTGGGACCTGTCACAATTCAAAGCACTTGACTATTTATCTGCTAATCAGTCACTAAACACACCTATATCTGCAACTTCCCCCGCTAGGCCAACCAGGGATAAATTGAAGAAAAGTTTCTGAAGAAAACCAAACGTTTAATGATAAGTGGGTAGATTCATTTGCTTTTACTGCTGACGAACTTATGGGGTTTGTTGTTTAATGCATGCAGCCCTTTAGCACTGACTTTGACTCTGCAGAAAGCTGTTCTCCTATTCAAAATATACGAAAAGAATCCTACTAGTTTATAATGTAAGATTAAAAATAATAGTTTTTAGTGATTGAACAAGAGCTGCAGCTAAATCACAATGAAGATATACATAGCATTAAGGTAGAAAACGATATATGCAGTGTTATCTTCATTTTAGATGCCAAAAGGGTTTTGCGGCTCCCGGTGTTTTCTTTTGTGTGGGAAATGGGTCCAAATGGCTCTTTGAGTGTTAAAGGTTGCCAACCCCTGTTGTAATGTAACACATCTTACACTACAAATCAAAATGGCAATGGAAAGACACTATGTGAATTTATGATCCCTTTCCCACCTCCAAGTTCCATACATTACGGAAAAGTCAATTGTGCAAAACATGTGATATTTAGGCAGCTAATGACATATTTCAAAGAAACAAGACAGAAGCTGAAATAGAAATACATATGGCTGATACAAAGAAAGTGTTCAAATATGTTTTGATATGTTACTGCAATGTCACTGATAAATACAGATCTCCAAAGTTGTGTCTTACCTGAACACAGTTGTTCAACTTTTGTGTAGTTTAAAGCTACTATGTCATTCACCCATGCAATGATATCATGTCTGCTCATAGTCTCTTGGGTTATAGAGGTAGAATACACGTTGACCGCCATTCCCCAACTGCAAAATCAGAGAGGATGATATAAGATTAGTGACTGAATGTGTTTTTGAATGCAAAAACCCACTGTGTTAGTAATATGATATATATGGCAGTTTCTTGAGCAATTTCATTCATTCATTCATTCATTTTAGAGATGGAAGGAGCACCACAGTATAACCTTTCCTTTAAAATGGGCATCTTTAAAATGGTGAAAAGAGATCTTCTGAAGGCCCCTAACTTGGCAAAAATCCTGAGCACATCAAAAAACAAAACTAAAAAAAAACCACCTTTTGTATCAAACCTATGGCATCCTTAGTTTTCAAGAGGGAGAGGTTGTGTCCTTTTGAAATTGGCCCGTCAATGGTATTTCAGCAGAAACCATCTTTAAAGACATTACCTTGAATTCCCTCCCAAAACAGCGGTAAAGGTGGAAGGAAAACAAGTGTGAATGGTACAATGCTTAATAGGAGATTGAATCTACTAAAAACACATATACTTTGAAAACACAGTTTTTAATACCATGTACCAACCTTCCCATCCTGGTACTGTGTGGGTTTGCTTCCATCATTCTCAGCTAGCAATAACCATGCAGAATGGGGATAATGGGAATTATAGTCCATGACATCTGGAGGCACCAGTTTCAAGAAGACTGGTATAAACACACCCCTCCCTCCGTCTCCCACACCCAATGCATTCAGAATCTTTTTAAAAACCACCATTTTCCTTCATACTCGTACATCACTGAGGACTAAAAGTGGTGAAAGGAGTGAAGCTTTCTTCTAGGGCTCAGTTCCCACAACCTGCCATGTGCTCATGAACTTGGCCAAGTGACTTACCCTTCAGCCATAACACTTTGGCTTTATGTGAAATGAGTGCTTTGTTACTGGCTACATCCACCACAACAACCATTTTGTAAGTGAGCAACACCCTTGTCAGCAATTTGGTGTTGGCACTCATGGAATTTATTCAAAATTCTAACTAGTCCAAATAGGGAGGAGGCCCCTGACACAGTAAAAACCAAAGCAAGGACAAATGGGAGAATACCAAAAGCAGCCTAAACTACATTCCATGGCTAGGATTGCAGGAAGGGGGCAGAACAACTTATAACTACAGTATGTTCCAGATCTGAGGAACTTCTGGCCTAAAACTCTCTCAAAGGATGGCATACAAATATCCTAAATAAATAAATAAATAAATAAAATATGTTCCTATCGGTCATGTTCTAGACAGCTGTTGGTGAGGGATCATGGGAGCTGTAACTCAAAACCTCTGAAAGGTCACACATTGCTTACCCCGCTTTAGACAAAATTTTAGAGCTTGGGTCTCCCTGTCCTACAATGAAATTGTCATACTTTCAATTTCTGAACACCCCACCCCTTAAGCAGGAAGAACTGCAGTGATTTACCAATTGGTCATATTCAGCAACCATCAGCTTAGCAAACCAGAGATTCAGCAGAACACTGTTCAAACATTTGGAATAGGCAAGATTTCACAATGAGTGCCTTTTAAAACTAATGTTACTACCACACATATGCCCTCCGTTGTATTTTGTTTACCACAGAAATATGCAGACACTACCGCCAAGGGGGAGAGTATTTCTATATCTACTGAAATAATACCCAGGGGTAAAAATCAAGAGTATGAAAACTCTGAACAACTTCTTGAACACATAAGCCTCACTGGCTGAAAGTAGTCCAGTTTTACACAGTGATTCAAGTTAGGCAAGATATTCTAATTCTGACAATACTTTTCCTCTCCTCTAGCAATTAGTTAAATTGGCTCAAGGCTAACATCAGATTGTTAGAAGAAGGGATAAAACTCATAGCCAAACACACTCCCTTTCCCTCTTGTGACTGGGTGGGCTTTTCTAAGGGTTGGATTTTTTATATATGTCCCACCATTTTTCCTACCAGGAACTCAAAGCAGCATACATACTTCTCCTCTTCCTCTTGATTTTGTCTGTCTTGTGAGGTAAGTAAGGCTGAGAGTCAGTGACTTGCCCAAAGTCTGAGCTTTAAAGCTGAGTGGAAATAGAACTCAGATCTCCCACGTCTCAGTCCAATACTATAAATGCTACACCACACTGGTTCTTAGGCTTTACACAGTGATTCAAATTAGGTACAATATTGACACCAGGGAATAGCTTGGATCCTCTCAGCTCACCCTGCAATTTTTTCTCCTTTCATAGGTCAGCTCCAAGTCTCAGGCTTTCAGACTGACATAGTATAATACTGCTTTTAATATTTAGAAGGGAAGGGGAAAATGCACTTCCCAGCTCCTGATTGCCTTTAGGGTTTTCACAGCCTTTTGTGTAATGGTTTTTGCACATACCTTTTTCTTCTGTTACTTTGTGACAGAGTTAATGGGAGGTCTGCAACAGTAGGAGGCAATTGAAAGCCAGTCAACCTACAGATATCACCAGTTTGTCACGGCTTGTGGGTTCCAGTAATAGAAATGGAAAATAGTTCATGGCATCACCACATCACCACATAATGACTGATGTGATTCAAAGGTCAACTTACTGAGACTTAAGCTTTGGGATGTATTCTGGGATAGGGCAGCTTATTTTTGTAAACTGTCCTGTCTATGGAAGGAAGGGATCCCTTAATCTCTTCATCACATCTGGGAATCTACGAAGAAGTCAGACATATGACTATTGCAGTTCTTTAGGTCTCAGTCCATTTGTTGAGTCAGTGGACTGGAAAGACTTTGTTTGAGTCTGTATTGGGCTTTTTCCTATCCAAGTTTTATATATGCATATGCATATATATGTTGCAGATCTTATAAATAGTGGCTGTATTTTAAAACTGCCACTGGCATCCCAGTTCCTTCTTGGGTCCAGGGTCGATAGCAAATATTTGTGCATGCATGTATTCAAGCAGGATATATAGTTCTGAAAGTCAGTTTATCTGTGCAGTTCACAAATTCCCTATCACAAGTCACTCACTCAGCCTAACCTACCTTTTGAAGATAAAAATGATATATATATTGCAGTACAGCCTGATGCTTTGTAAGGGAATTCAAGGTCAAAACATTGTACTTCAAGCAATCTCCAATTTGGTACTCTCCCCTCCACTCACCCTGCTGTTATTTTCAAAAATGTATGTGCCAAATTTAGCAGAGAATCAAGGGCAGTTTACAAAGACAAAATAAAATACAAAAACAAAGAAGATCCCACCATGTTATATTTTAAAAGTGAACTTTACATATGGTAAGAAGCCTAGTAGAATAAAAAGATCTTGGCTAGACTACAAATGGACAACATTGGTGAGAGGTACCTGAAGGAGTCTCCAAGAATGACCTCAATACATGTTCAGGTTGCTGTACAAAAGGGCATAACTTTAAGTACTGGAATTTTAAACTGTACAACACTTTGAAGGGAAGCTCAGAAACCATGAGAGAGCCAGCAACATTCTTTCAATACCAGTGAGATACAACCACACTAATAAGTCTCAGCCAGCATGCTGTAATTTGAACTGTCGTTTCCAGATGGTCTTCAAAGGCATTGCAATAGTCAACCAGAGGCACTACCAGAGGATCGCTAACTGCACCCAGACTATCTCTGCAGAGAAGAGGCTACAGCTGGTGCACCAGCAAAAACTGATGACAGACACTGTTTGACATAAAAAGGTATCCTGGCTTCCAGTTATAAAACTAGAATATTTCCAGCCTATGAAGTTAGCCCTTTGAGGGAATCCCACCCTATATACAAAGAACATTGTCATTGAATAGACAAATCACCAAGAACCTGCATCTTGTCAAGACTGAGTTTGACTTGATTGGTTTTTATCCAACACATTGCTCAATCTAAGCACTAGTTCACCATCTGAACTAGTGCCTCAGCTGAATCTGCTGAAAAGAGAAACATCCGCATCCCAACAGTAACTCACCCCAAATGCATGAATTACCTTTTCCAGCTGTTTAATACAAATGTTAAAGCATAGAGACAAGATTCAATCCTACCACGGAGCTAAACAGGAGTCCTACAGAAGCACCTTCTAGTATTAGCCCTCCATAACAACACACCTTTAACTCCCAAACCAGAGAGCCTACCTAGAAGGTAACAGTTATCAAAATCCACTGAGAGATCCAGTAAAATTAGCAGAGTCACATTTCTGTCCTCCTGCTATGTGTCAGCTTGACCAAGACAACCTCTATAGTAAAACCAGGCCTGAAACCAGACTGAAATGGATCCCGATTATGAGACTCATCTAAGAACTCCTAGAAATGCAGCTATTGCCTGTTCAAGCATCTTATCAAGAGGGGGATGTTAACAGCTATTCAACAACTGCCATGATCCTCAGGATTCAAGCAGAAAGATGACAGTGATTTTACTAACAATGAAATGCAGAACATTTAGGTCAATATGACAGGGAAATCTTCTCAGAATTCTTTTTATATCAATAGCCCCCTTCTAATAATAAATACTTACCATTTCTTACAATATGTATAAATACTTATTTATTTGAAATTTTTGTATCCTGCCCTTGAAAGTGTCTTGGTACTTAAACAATGTAAACAGAATATACTATTTATTAAATGAAGGTAAGAGTGGCAATTGTCTCTGTAAAACAAAGCTTAAAAATTAATTCCATGATCTAAGAAGAATAGATTCAGGTTCTAGACCACAGCACTACAACCAAACAGTTCTATCTCTCTTATTTCATAAATAGCCTTTAAAACAGGGATTATTACATATCTTAACAATAATAAAATGCTTTTCATACTTGGAAACTTCAGTTGATGCAAAACACTGCCAGCAGATTTCTGGCTGGGATCAGACATGATGCAAAGAATCCCAGAGACGAGTGAGCAATCTGTACTGGTTGCCTGTAAGCTTCCCAAACTGTTTCAAATTCAAGGTTCTAGTTCTTACTAATAAATACCTACACAGCTTGGAATAAGGATTCTGGAATTGGCTTTCCTTGTGTACAGTCCTCAAGGACTCAACCCAGAGTCCTGTGCTGAGGTCCTGAGGGAAGCACAGGAGAGATTTGTCAAAAGCAAGATCTTTCAGTGATGCCCACGCCAGCTGGGAGGTATATGCATTCAAGGAGAAAGTAAAAAAACCTTAATTATTTAGAAAACTTTTAGAGCAGGGTGAAGCTGCCTATGAGTGTCTTTTTTCTGTTGATGTACTGTTAGATTGTTCTTACTTTATTTTTGATTCTGTATTTTTTGAAAGGGTTAATGATATGCTTCTGTTGACAAAGTTATATAATTATTTTAAAACTTATCTGTAAGTATTTTGAATTTAATTTTACAGAGAAAAGTATGACATGATTGTAGACTTCTATATTCATTCATTTTACAAATAAGTTAAACACAAAATTATTCTCAGTTCACAAATGCTGAAAATGAGTGCAATGAAAATCAGTTTAAAAAGAAAAGGTAGCTCCAAATAAGAGAAAAGGGTAGGAGAATGTCTGGCAAGAAAAAAAAAGGTGTAGTGAAAGGTAAAGATCAGATGACAGAATATACAGAAATATGAAGAGTATAAGGATGTATACCTTCACTACTATTTTTTAACTGGTACTCCAAGAATATCTTTCAAGAAGCACCCCCTGATTCAAATAACAGAACCAAAGTTAATGATACCATTACTATAATGTATCAATAATGTCTGATATACAAATGATACAGCATTGCTAGCTGACAATGTAAATGATTTACACAGATTCCTTGATAAACTCTGTAAAGTAACAAACAAGATACTTAAATGCTTTCCAACAAATTTAACCACAATAAACTTCAGCTAATTTGGTCAAGAGGAAGAAAACCCTTGAACTTTTACCAAGTCCCCCCCCCCCCCACCCCGGGCTTTCCTGTTTTTCCTGGCTCCAAAAGACTGACATTGGAAAAAAAACAACAACATAATGCACAGTATGGAAACTCCTTGCACTGTTGTGGAAACTGAGTTCAACAAACGTGAAGCTTTGACCTTTTTTTGTTTTTGCAAACTGAAGTTTTTAACTTATATGTACTGCAATCTAAAGATTCCAGAGGAAGAAATCTCTTAAAATGAAAAACTCTTTTGCAATGTGATTACATGTTTGCCACTTACATGACTGTCAATATGGGGCTCTCCAGATGCTTTGGACTACAACTCCTAGTATTCTTGACTATTTGTCTTTCTGGCTAGGTCTGAGTTAAGGGAACAGGCTGGGGGAGGGTGCTATACAGTTAAAGCATTTATTTAAGACATTTGTATGCCGTCCTTTGTGACAGCCTCAGGATGGCTTACACAAATAAAGCAGCTGTATTTGTACAGTTCAGATGAAGTAAAGAAATTAAGACTGGCAGTATTTTTGCTGCTTACCCAGCAAGGTGGCACTCAGCATAAAGGCAAGAAGAGGAGTAGCAGATCAAGGCTATTGTACAGCAAGGGGAAAGGGGAGAAGCTATTCTTTGATACATGTGATAATAATCAGGCAACCTTATTTTTTTTCCAAAAGGGGGCACTCTATTTTAGAATATTTGTCTCATCTCTGAATGACAACCCTATCTAGACTCTATTTCCAACCTTCTTCAAAATGTTCTTGACTTTACACAGAGCTGTGCTTCCAACAGGATACTTAGACAAAAGCAAAATACACTGACAGAGAAAAACAAAAGCAACGTCTTCACCTATATCCTGAAAGGTCAAGGTACTGCATCCAAACATTTTGATTGTATGGGTTTATTGATATAGCACAGGTGTGCAGAATTTTCAGGATTAGAGGAAAAATATTGCCCTCCTAGGTTCCCTCAGATTCCCATACTCCTTTATTTGGACCTTTTCCTTACTTAGCAGTTTTCCAGCTTTTGTATATTTTTAGTGCCTCTCCTAAGTCTTAGCTTCTAATAGCAAGAACTTCATGATATGTTGGCCAAGGCCTTCTGTGTTTTTTGGCCATATCCTTCTGCCTTTCCCTACTCCTTTCCCATTTGGCCAAACCTACCACTGGAAACACTATCCCTGAAACTTCTCCAAAATGGGATTCAGTTCTTTGGTTGATAACTAAACCAGGAGTTCTGCACCAGTATTACTGCCTTCTTAACTCAATTTTGAACGTCATGGTGGTGGTGGTGGTGGTGGTTAGGTATTCTTCAACACAAAAAACTGCAGGATTCTTATGTCGGCTCCCAGAATTTACTAACAATTCTATCAAGTTCAGAAGGACCTGACAGTCTGCAAAGGACTGTTGCTGTGAGGATAAGATTGAGAGGAAAATTATATGAGCCACCTTGAGTCCCTTGAAAGGAAAAAAGGCAGGATATAAATAATAATATTTGAAATCACTTAATGCATATCATTAACTCCTGAACAACAACATCCTAACTGTGCTTCACATCAGAACTTCAGGAAGATGTTTTCCTGTTTTCTTCGAGCACAGATAAATGCACGGTAGCAATTAGACCTTTTAGCAATCCTGAACAGTATCAGAGAGATGGTGTTGATTATTCTAAATAGAAAAGTCAGATCAACTGTGAAGTTCTTCTGTTTAATGGGTAGTGTTATGATCCATCTTCAGTGTTGTGATGAGCCTCACAGTTTATAGCAAGCACCTAATCAGAACCTGAAGCAGAACTGACTGTCCATCTCACTAGGGGCAGGCCATAACATTGGCTGGGACCATACAGGTAGTGAAATGAATCAGGTCCCAATGTGCCAGAAAAGGCTTCTAGCCTGACTAAGGGTACAAGGGAGGGGGAAGTGTGGGGAAGCAGGAAATAACAGCTACAAATGTGTTAAGAAAAAGCTCTCTACTTTTACTATAAGGCCCAGGAGATGAATGGATCCCTGCTTTCAGCCAGGAACTTGTTTCTATATTATGAAAGCAAGTCTAGTCTCTGATAGAAAAATTTATAGTTTTCCAGTTCAACAATCACCTTCTGCCAAGTGACAGAGTACTTTTGTACTTTTTGTGTTTCATTGCTTGCTAACCTCACTGCTTACAATTTTTACACTGCATACCAAGAACATAATGTGTATATATACCTACTAAATCAGAATAATTACAGGCAACTGATGAAGTGGACTATACTACAGCCTATGCCATAATACTTTTGATAGTCTCTAAGATCCAGCAAAACTCTTTCTTGACTTTACTATACCACCTAACAACACTAATGCTCTGGAAACAGCAACCCACTGAAATCTATGATCTTTAACTTAGACTGTTAAAAGAAAAGAATGAACAGAGATAATGAAGAACTCTATTTTAATTCCTTGGGACTGGGACCAAGAAGGTACATAACTGAATTAAAATATTTAGAAATTGTTCTGTAGGATATGTTTTTGCATTAAAACAAAAAGAATGAAGTAGTTGAGATCTCTCCTAACCTTAGGAAATGATGAAGACAAAAACATACATAAAATGTTAGGAAAAAGCTCAGTCCATAGAACAATACATCCAGTACTACTCTATACAACCTAAATTCATTTCAATGGAGTAAAATTTTGTAAATTTCCAATTTCTACCCTTGAACATGAATAAACATAAGCACAGAAAAACTAGTCATATGGTAAAGATGCAGGAGTACCAGTATTTTAATAGAAACAGGAGGCAGTAGTAATACAAAACTTTTGTGTTTCTCATGAAAAAGCAGCATATTTTGTCAGTTAGTGAAAAATTACATTGATTGCAGTATTGCACTCCCACTAAAATCCTAATCCTAAACTACTATCGTGCATTTTCTTTTACCTGGACTGCTTATTGCAACAAGATTTAAAATACCTCTAAGTAGATTTATTTAAAAGTTATTCTTAGTTACACAACACAGATGACAGTTTACTGAGCATTCAGAGGAAGTAAGCAAAGTTAACTTCTAAGTAATATACTTAGGATCAGGGAATTAACTATTAACTATAATTTGTAGGATTTTAAAAAAATTTTAAGCAGAGATGCACCGGGTTTTAATATTTTTATTGTATAATCTGGTTCTTGCTGTGAGCCGCCCTGAGGCTTTGTTGCGATGGGGGTGGCGTAGAAATGTTTTAAATAAATAAATAAACTATAGTTAAATTAAAACAGTTAACAGTTAAAATGCTCTGTTGCTTCATGCATAATCAAGTTTAAACATTTCTGCAAAAGTGCAAGTTTAATTTTATAGGTTTCAGTTTGTACTTCACTTTCTACAGCTATGACAGCAACTATGAATAACATGAATTTGACAAAAAACCAAGCATAGAATTGAGCCTAAAGCTTAAATGAGACATTCTTCTATGCAGCATGACACTACTGCAAGATTTCCTATAAATGCTACATCCTGCAACCGATAAATTTTACATTTCCTTGTGATGAAGACAAATGGTGAATAGCGACAGCTACTGGAATGAAGACTGTGCAAGTCACCAAGGTCAGGCAACTCTGCTATTTTATAGCTTTGGAATATAACTCTCCAATGGTCAGTGGTTGACCATTTCACCTGGGAGTTACTGGAATTGTAGTTCAAAGCATTTGGACAGCACCAACTTGCCTATTCCTGTGCCACTTCTGTTGTGCTAATAAGGAGTTATCAAGCTTTAAGTATTGGGTGGGCAGTGTTATACCGCTATGTATGGGTGATGAGGAAAGAGGTCACCTTCTCAATTATTCATTTATTATCATTAGTTCCATATTCTCAGTAGAGAATAAAATGTTATTAAAGCGGAGGAGGGGGGAATGCAAACATAAGTAAAAGAAATATTAGGAACACTATCCAGGTATATTCTGATTACGGTTACAATCCCTATAGAAAGGTCAGTTTTTTGGGCTATGACAGTAGCTAGGGAGACTTTTTGTCAGCTAAGGATGAAAGTTTAGACAAGAACAAATGACTTGTGAATTCTGGGAGTTATGGGACATTTTTCTGCCTTAATTTGCATAGAATTGTGCCCTAATGCTGATAAACTGGCTGACCCACTATTGTTGATCACTGGGGACTGGCCATATATACCCATGCTCTAGTAAACTCACAGATGAGTTACTGCCATGTACTCCATAATGAGCCATCCTTGAAGATGATTTAAAAACTTTGGTGTGAACTTTTGCTGAGGAAAACTGACCACAAGGAACTCTTTATTTATTAGATACAAACTATGCCATAATCATTCCACAATGGCATTATTTCATTCCAAGTATGTGAGAGGCAACGATCAAAGCGCAAATTCAGGAGAGATACAGCATTCAAGACACACACAACTTTGAAAAGATACAATTTTCTTGAAGTTCACTGGCTGCAATCCTACAACACAATTACTAGGAAATAAGTCCCACTGAAGTTATTCTTGCTGTTTCTCAACTTCTCCATTGCCCCGTTCACATGAGATAAGTATATACCAGAGAACCTGATGAGAGATGCCATCTTATCTCATATGTGCAAGCACACAGAGAAAGAAACAGTGTATGCAATGCTTATCTCTGCTGCCTTGACCTTAAAGTTCCAGAGGACTTTGAGAAGGACAGTGGATCTGAGCAAAGCAAAAATACTGGCTTGACTTAGTTATATCTGGACATCTGTTCAGGGAATATCCTTTATCCATCAGCTCTGGTCCATGTGAAAAGTGATTACCAGATTAAAATAACATGCAACATATTGTTTTAAAAATGGAGAAAATGGTTATCTCTGCTGAAAATGGAGCTATCTAGATTAAATATGGAGATCAGTTTTTAAAGATTATATCAACAGAGGCTAATCCAATACAATATTACCTTGCATACAGGAATGAATTGTGGTTATTGAACTTTCATAAAGGCATACTGCAAAGAACCAAGTGCCATCACCTTCATTTTTAGGACATGCAAAGTTGTTAAAACAAGACACACAGCTCTTCTTCAAAATCTGTCTCAGTGAGCACTTATTACACAAGATCCATAACCACTGATAATTATGCAGGCTATGAAATGAAAATCAACATTAGAAAGGAAAAAATCCTATACAGATACTGGCAAAATAGACAAAACATATTTGCAAACTCAAGTTAATTGAATGCTGTTTTAGAATATATACAAGATGTGTCATTTACTCAAAATTGGAACGAGATTCTTGCCTTCACATATTTCATTCACCCATTTATGAACAAAGCATTCAGGGCTTACTGTTTCTTCCTTCATCTTAAACGTTTTACACTAGTGCTATCTCCTACAATGTCAGTATTAAAGAATGCCATCAAAATTTCTGGAAAGTTCTATCTACTTATCAAGTAAGAGTTCTTAAGGAACAATCCTATGCATGCTTATAGTTGCCAAGCATTTCAGGGAGAAAATCACTCAGATTCGTCACGAGCTAGACTCTACTAGTGATTCAGAGGCTTTTGGGGAGATACCAATGTCACCGTCTGGTCCAAAATTAATGGATGAATTTCAGTTATTGTGGCCTGATGATGTGGACAAGGTGCTTGGACGAGTACGTCCCACCACTTGCCTATTGGACCCTTACCCATCTTGGTTAATAAACAACGCCAAGCACGGGATTGGAACCTGGATCTTGGAAGTGGTTAACGCTTCTCTTGAGGGAGGGTCAGGTACCTGCCCCTTTAAAGGAGGCGGTAGTCCGACCGGTCCTGAAGAAAGCGTCACTGGATCCAGAGATGGCCACTAATTATAGCCCTGTGGCCAACATCCCGTTTCTGGGCAAGGTGTTGGAGCGGGTGGTGGCAGGACAACTCTAGGCACTCTTGGATGAAACTGATTATCTGGACCCATTTCAGTCTGGCTTCAGACCCGGGTACGGTACTGAATCTGCCTTGGTCACCCTGTATGATGACCTGTGCAGGGAGAAGGACAGGGGGAGTGCGTCCCTGTTGGTTCTTCTGGACCTCTCAGCAGCTTTCGATACCATTGACCATGGTATCCTTCTGGATAGGCTAGCGGGATTAGAGGTCGGAGGCACTGCTTTGCAGTGGTTCTGCTATCTCAGTGGCCGATTCCAGAAGGTGGCGCTGGGGGACTATGGCTCTGCGCCATGGCAGCTATGCCATGGAGTACCGCACGGGTCCATTTTGTCCCCTTTGCTGTTAAATGTCTACATGAAACCGCTTGGAGAGGTCATCAGGAGGTGTGGGCTGCGGAATCATCAGTACGCTGATGATACCCAGCTCTACCTCTAGTTCTCCACCAATCCAGGTGAGGCAGTGGCTGTGCTGAACCAGTGTCTGGCCGAGGTAATGGGCTGGATGAGGGCCAATAAACTTAAGCTCAATCCAGACAAGACGGAGGTCCTGTTGGTTGGAGGATCGGGCTTCGGGGAACGTGAATTGAACCTAGTCCTGAATGGGGTTGCACTCCCTCTTAGGGACAAGGTCCTCAGCTTGGGAGTGCTCCTCGACCCAGACCTTTCACTGGAAGCTCAGGTGACAGCGGTGGCAAGGAGCACTTTCAGCTTCGGCTGATCCATCAGCTGCGCCCCTACCTGGAGAACGACTGCCTGGCGACAGTGACACAAGCACTGGTGACTTCCCACCTTGACTTCTGTAACGCGCTCTACGTGGGGCTACCCTTGAAGACGGTCCGGATACTTCAATTGGTTCAAAATAGAGCTGCCAGGCTGCTGACGGGGACTAGCGTTATGTTCACATGACTCCAGTTCTCCATCAGCTTCACTGGCTTCCCACTGAAGTCCGGGCCCAATTCAAGGTGTTGGTGATGACCTATAAAGCCCTTAACAGCTTGGGTCCTGGTTACCTGAAGGAGCGCTTACGTCCATATATGCCCGCCCGCCCCTTGAGATTAGCGGGAGAGGCCCTTCTCTGGGAACCCTCCGTGAAGGAAATTAGGAGGGTAAGTACTTGGAGGAGGGCTTTCTCTGAGGTGGCGCCCAATCTATGGAATGCGCTCCCCAGAGAGGTCCACCTGGTGCCGTCATTATTTGTTTTTCGGTGCCAGGCAAAGCCCTTTTTATGTAAACGTTATTTTAAGTGTTAATATTATTTATTTATTTTATTCTTTGGCCAGGGCGACTTAATTTATACTGTTAATTTATATTGTTTTATATGAAGTTATTTATGTTTGTGAGCTGCCCCGAGGCTTCAGCGAATGGGGCGGCATAGGAGTTCCCTAAATAAATAAATAAATAAATAAATAAATTGAGGACAGATCTACAGCTCCCAGCATTCTGCATTCAACTGGGAGTTGCAGGATACCTTCTGTCTAAACATGCATAGAATTGTACCCCTACCTAGATTAAATTCACACTATTTTGGTTCAAGTTGTAGTTTGGAAGAGGGAGGACAGAGAAAAGCCACAGAAGCTTCCATAACTTGAGAAAAAAGTCCTTTCTTAGTTTCCTGTTTACTGATAAATACAAATTGCTGTGATGTCTGAATTGGCAAAACATGAGTAGCACTTATACTCTAAACCAGGGGACATGGAGGTTTCTGATTCTCATTTGAGGGACAAACCCTAATAATGTTTTCCCAATTCAGATATATCAAAGCAAACTATGGTTAAAGCTAAGGATGAAATGGAAGCTACCCCACACACAGCTAGTGTCTGTTCTCACAACCCATCATTGAACTGAACTGAGACTTACTCTACAATATTTATTTAGAAGTATGCCTAAATTCAATGGGACTTACTCTTAGAGATGCATAGTCCAACTCATCTGAAAAGTACTAAACTGGGGGAAAATGGTGTATAGGCTTGTAGCATTAGTGTACATGCCTATGTACTTAAAACAACTGTGATATGGAGGGTTTGTGTTTTGCTGTCTGAGCAAATATATATTCTGTAATCCAAAGAGGTCCATGAGCTGCATAACTAACATTGTGTTTTGGGTAGTTGCAAACTAATTGTATTGTAGTTGAAAACTGATATTTTAATTACTTTTGCAACCAATTAACATATATACTTGTTCAGAAAATGTAGGAATCAGAAGACTGGAAGCTAACTTAAATAATTGCTTGTTTCGTAATTATTTACTTCCTTTAAACCATTTTAGACAATTCTGTTTTCCTCAATATAATCAGAATCATTGAAGGTGATGTAGCCTGCAATTCTTTGCAAACTTGTCATACATGCACAAGATTGTTTTGAAAATAAAACTAGAGCACAGTTGCATAAAACAGACTCAAGCATCAATTTTCTTTTGGAAGTCAGTATAGAGGAAATAATATGGCATAATACTAGTTGGCGTTCTGCTGCATCACAAATTGCTACTATATTTGCTCACTTTTATATAGAGGTTTCCATCTCAGTTGATCTTGGCAGACTTCAAGAGAACTAGACCATCTGAAGTAATGACAATTTCATGGTGGCTGCTAAGAATGTACCATGGTGAAATATGAACTGACTGATCTACCACTTTCTGATCCCAGTGCCTGGATTATTCATGGATGTTGGGTTTGAATTAAAAAAAAATTCTACCCAGATAGAGAGAGAAGTGAACTGTTTTATATAAAGTCATACAGTTAGTACATGTCAGAGTCAGGAATACCACACCCATCATTCAGTTCCGGTTACTGTACCGGAGGCAGTTCTAAGCACTGTACGAACCCCAAAATCCCTTAAAGCTTGTATTAGCGAGGCAGGAGATAAGCACACTGCTCCATAAGCCAAATTATGCTGACATAAAACAATCCTACACTGTTAAATGAGGAAGGTCAGAGCATGTATTATCAGGCTTCTAAAAGTGAACATCTGTAGTGACTCATAATTTATATATTAGTTTCCATTCCACACTGTCCAGCAAAGCAGTCCTACAACAGGAGTGGAGACCCTTAAACCCAATGGCCAGATCTGACACTGTGGGCATCCCCAGATGATCACTCCACTCCCCCTCCAACCCACCAATTCTTTGGTGGTCTCCCAACCTTTGAGTAGCTTTTTCCTCATTCTGGAAAACTGAAATGCCTTTCTTAATTACTGACAATAAGAGCTTTGAGCTACAATATGCTAGTATGGTTTGCATTTTTCGCTTTACCTCTTTGGGCCACAGCCTGTCCTCTTTGCCTTCAGCTCTGCCCATCACTGGAATGCAGTCCCTGAGAGCTTCATTAAATAGAATGTGTCCCCCAAGTTGAAAGAGGTTCCTCATCCCGGTCTTCAGAACAGTTTTTGTAGCATTTTGCATTTGATTTTTATTAATGAAACCGCAGTGATAAAAAATCCCTTTGTAACTGGGTACAACAGTCTTTTCTTCTAATCTATATGAGATGTTCATTAGGTACTTGAAGTGTTGCTTCTCAGTGGAAAACAATTTAATTTTGTAACAGATTGATCAGTACAATTTAGTATCAGCTTATAAACAAACAAAAAAGGCTGCTCTCAAGATATACTAATGAGAGAGAGAGACATCAACATTAAACAGTTATCAGTTTGCACATTTTAGTAAACAAGATGTCTCCAAGATTTTCTCTGTATAGAAATGAAGAAGAGAACAGACACAGGGGAAATGAAGGCATTCAGCTTATCAGGAAGGTTTTAATTAGTAAATTTAAAAGTACTAAGAGGTCCTTGGTATAAAATCCTCGTTCTATATTTCAGTTATTCCTGAAAAAATATGCTACTTTTAAAGCATGATCAAGGAAAGGAGACAAATCTGTATGAATCTAAGCATGTTGTATATTTAAGCAGTTTGCACATCTGTTGGTTTTTGGAAAAAGAAACCACTTGGATCCCACAAAAAAATCACTAATTTAGTCTTTAAAACATTGATGTGACCCTACCTACTCAAGAAGAGATGGATTCATAGTCAGGTCACTTTAGGCTGAGCTGGCTAACTGAGCAATAAAGAATATTCACAGGCCACCCAGTAATCAGCTGAGCAAATATACTCATTTCTTTTTATTGCAGTTCTACATTTCACTATACAGTACAATGCAGCCAAATATTTTTATAATGGTTTTAGGGACAGTTTCATTTCCTGCAGCTTGCTCCACGGCATGAGCGCCGCGCTCTCTCTCGCTAAAAAAAGGGGGAGAGTATGATTCTGGTGTGGGGGAGGGGAAAGGGGAGAATGGATATTAATTTAAAGAAGCTCTATTTCCTCAGCTATCTAATTTTCTTTTAGCATGCACATCTGAGAAAGCCCCATCAAAACTAGTTCTGTTCTTAATTATATTGTTAGCCTTACCGACTGATGCAAGCAATGTTAATGAGCTTATCTAGGGGAACATATTGTCAGAAATGCTCATTCAGAAACGAAAAAGGATTCCTGCTGCTAAAGGTATATAGTAAGCTGTTGCCAAAAACACTTAAAATTGTGACAAAGAAAACAGCCACCATCCTCCAAATAAGGAATACAATGAAAATGTATCACATTAGAAAGCAAAAAGACAGGAAGGTCATGGTCCACGTAAGCAACGTGTTTTATCTTTTTCGAAGGCGCCGCACAGCCCACCTTATGTCCAAACCCAAGATTTGGAGGATTTTTTAAACTGTATTTCTGACACCCTGACCTCTGCTGTCAAGCTTTCCACCAATCAGGGTGTCCACCTCTTACAAAGCTCCATCAATCTGGTGGTTTAACATCACAGGCTGCAGTTTAATCTAGAGGGTTCCATTTTCCCTTCCACACTCCAAATCAGCATACCACCACCACCATCACAAGACTGTGCCCTTTCTTCTCTCCCACAGCCATCCCCTTCTGCTGTCTCCCAAATGCCTCCTTCCCCCTCCAAAAAATGAAAAAGAAAGGCAAACCAGCATAGTATTATTGCCTGATCATCGCCATTATTTTAATTATTATTTATATATTTACATACAAAAGCATCCCACCCCCACCAGAAGGCTTGTAGTATTATCTATAGTCAAAAAACAAAAGCAAAAGGATGAGAGATGTGGGGCAGCCGCAGGAGGAGTATTCACTAAATGTTTTCCATCCGGACAATGCAAAGCGCTCGTTCAAGCAGCTAGACCGCGCTGCACGCTTAGGACAGGAGACACGCCAGATTAGGTTTAAAACGCCGCTGTTTTTGTTATGCAATACCCCTCCTCCCCCTCCCCCTCCCCCTCCCCACCCCGCTCTGCTGCAGTTCCCCAAGCCTGTGTGTGTATGTATGCGCGCCCGTCCGCGCACACGTAGGCGCACGCCCAAGCACAGAGGCAGAGAGAGAAGCGAGGGAGGTTACCTGTACGAGCGCTCTCCTCGCACCGTGTGTTTCCTGAAAGGGATGATGGTGGTGCCGTTATCCTGGATGATGTCGTTGTTGTTCTCTCCATTTGGGGACAGCGCTTGGGTAGGTCCAGGCATTGGAGCGCTCCCAAAGGCAAGCAGCCCTAACGCGGGTGAGGGTGCAGAGAGTGTGGAGGAGCTGGGCGGGCTCGTCGCTCCCTCGGCTCGCTCGCTACAGATTCTGTCGCGCTCGGCTCGGCTCGGCTCTCCTCCGCGCCGCCGCCACCCCTCCCCTTTCCTCGCTTGCCGGTGACGTCAAAGCGCCGGGAGCAGCTCCAGGGCCACGTGACACGGCTCCTCGCCATAGCAACCAGCTAACTCATCAGATCTCCTCAATTCACACAGGGCCTGAGCATGACCACACGGAGGCAGCCAAACAGACGCAGGGGCAGGCCTAACATCTGGCACGTAGAAACCAGGCTTAGCGGCCGTCTCCCGCCCTGCCGCGCCGGCATCTCTTCCTCTACAATTTCCTTTCAGCCCTACACTCTGTAAATGCAGCTGTATATACAAAGAAAAAGAAGAAGGAGAACGAGGGGGAGGGGAAGTGTCCTGTAGAAAGGCCTATTAAACCATTTTGCTTTGCATCTTCCTCCTCCTCAACCCCACCCCGTTTTTAAAATTACAATGCGGAAATCGTGTCTTTTTAAAGAAGGGGAAAAATTTAAATTGCAACCGCGGTCATCCCACTGCGCGCGACAACTGATGGGCGTGGGCAAAATATGCGACAAAATTCGCGGAAAACCTGAGCTTAAGAATGATGGAGGTCTTTTCAGACGAGCATTTTATAATAATGACCCTCGGGGAAAGCGCATTGCACGAGAGTTTTAAACGGCCAAAGCAAGGCCGGGGGGGGGGGGGACGTTTTATTTGCATGGGTATTAATCGTGTTTAAAGGAGATTATTCGAGAGATGTTCAGTAGCGCAGTTTTGCAAAATGCATTTTTTTCCGCAAGCTACATACACAGATAAGCAAAGATGCAGCAGTTCCTTCTTTCACCAGCCTCTTAATCTCAGGAAATCAAGTCGTTTACTATTTGTCCTACATTTTAGGAGGGGCAAGCCGAGCCAAACCAAACCAAAAAAAAAAAACCAAGAACAAAAAAAAATCCAAGCTTTTCCTTAAAGCCTCATAATCCATCATCCTCTCTGCCCCCGATAATACCAAGTTATTTTTGGTCTCAAGCTACCGGAATTAGTATCAAAACCAGTCTTCCGTGCACTAAACCCAGATGGCAACAATAATCCAAACATCAGCAACAGGGCACACAAGCTCTAGTTTTTCCCCATTTTTCTTTCAGCTTCAGTGCTCTACTGGTATTTCCTGATGCTTGCCATTATAAAATCGTGTATCACTTCTAATGTGCAATTACTATGTGCTTTTTGCACTTCCTTATTTGTTGAAGGAAGCAGAGTGGCTGAATTTTTACAATGTATGAAGGGTCTGTCTTTAATGGCTGCTTATGTTCCTAATCAACATTTTTCACTTTCCTGTTTCTATTACAAACTGCTGGCAGGAAAGGGTGTCTAAGAACTCTCCTTGCTTAGACAAGGACTATGCTGGGAGCACCTTGAAATGTTCAAATGCATTTACAATAGCCTCTGGGCATAACCAAAGCCATTTGATAGCTTTCTTCCTTTTGTATATTTTATAGAAAGGGGGTGGGATAGGTAGACATATATACATTTTGCAAGAAGCTAGTTGCCTCACCACATTTGATGAACAGTCTTTAAAATAGCCACATTAAGTATGTCTTCCTTTTAGTTCACTGCTCTAGAGCCTATCCATTTATTTTTGCTTCCAAAGTCTCTGTAGAGCAACAGTTCTTAGTTGATTAGCATAAGGTAGTAAACAAATCTTTGATCCTGGAAACCATTCTAAAGATTAGTGAACAACACCAAGTCAAAATATTTGTGGGTTATCAAAATTACAACTTTAACAATTGTGTTGCTACTTCAAAGGCAAATTCATGCTATTTTTTCAAGACAACAAATTATGAGAAAGCAAAAGCCTGTGTAGCTTTTCTGAAAACAAACAGTACTACCCACTCCCCCTTTTTCTATTTGTTTGTTAGTTATATTCTTAAATATTTATGCCATCTTTCCTCCAAAGGCCTAAAAAAGGCAAAGACAAAGGTTTCCCCATGACATTGAAGTTCTGTTATGAATAGGAGGGTATGATCTGGTGGGAATCACAAAAACTTGGTGGGATGAAAGGCAAGTCTGGAATGTGAACATAGAAGGGTATCACCTTTTTAGAAAGGACAGGAAGGGAAAGAGAGGTGGGGGCGTGGCTTTATACCTCAGGGAAGGGATAGGATGCAGTGAGATAGAATGCAGCACAGATGGGGATTCGGTAGAGGCAGTCTGGGTGAAACTTAGGGGTTTTGACAGGGAAGAGACCTGACAGTGGGGGTATGTTATTGCCCTCCAGGTCAACTTGAGACCCTGGATGATGTCCTGACAGGCGAGATTCTAAGGATATCTCGGGGGAAAGACACAGTATTTATGGGAGATTTCAGTCTCCCGGATATTACTTGGGAGACTCACTCGGCAGTGACAGCCAGGTCACGTCGCTTCCTAGAAGCTATAGAGGGAGGGTTTTTCACACATAGGGTCCGAGAGGCGACGAGGGGGGGAAACATCCTTGACTTGATGTTGACCAATAGGGAGGAGCTGATAGGTGAAGTACAAATTAGGGGAGCTCTGGATGCGAGTGATCACTCCATCCTTTGCTTTGAGATCAGGGGACTGGGGACGTGCAGCAGGTCAAGCACTAGAAGCTGGGACTTCAAGAGGGCCAACTTTGGCCAACTGAAGGCCAGACTGGGGAAAGTCTCCTGGGATAGGTAACTGGAAGGTACGCGAGTTGAGGAGGGGTGAATAGCACTAAAAAGGGAGGTTTTGGAGGTGCAAGCCTTGACAATACCCCTAGTCAGTAAGGTGGGGAGGCGGAGGAGAGTGCCACCATGAATGCAAAAGGAGGTGGTTAGAGGGATTAGACGAAAGAGAAACCTCTGTAGGTAATGGGTACTGGGGGAAATAGACAAAATGGTATACCAGGAGGAGGAGGCCCGTTGCAGAAGGATTCTTCGCAAGGCTAAGGCTGATTACGCGCTGAGACTTGCCAAGAATATCAAGAGCAATAAAAAGGGCTTCTTTCAGCATGTAAATAGGAAGAGGAAGGGGAGACAAGTGGTGGGACCACTAAATGAGGAGGAAGGAGATCCAGTGACTGATATGAAGGAACAGGCACAGATGCTAAATTTATTTATTTATTTATTAAAACATTTTTATGCCGCCCCATTCGCCGAAGCCTCGGGGCGGCTTACAACACTAGATAAAACAATAAGTTAAAATATCCATATAAAATGAT
>NW_025335438.1:20499141-20610168 GCF_004798865.1 Varanus komodoensis
ACAAGTGGTGGGACCACTAAATGAGGAGGAAGGAGATCCAGTGACTGATATGAAGGAACAGGCACAGATGCTAAATTTATTTATTTATTTATTAAAACATTTTTATGCCGCCCCATTCGCCGAAGCCTCAGGGCGGCTTACAACACTAGATAAAACAATAAGTTAAAATATCCATATAAAATGATCATAATTTAAAACACACATTATAAAATAAGCCGCCCTGGCCAGATAAAATTCAGTTGTATTAGCATTTAAAATGTCGCTTAAATAAAAAGGTCTTAAATAAAAAAATGACTGTTTTGCCTCTGTGTTCTCCCCAAAGCAGGATGGGGGATATCCACATGGGAGATTAGATGAGGCTGAGGACTTAGGGGCACAGATTAGAGTCACCCCCCTTGAAGTCGAGGGGCTCCTCTCAGGGCATTGGACATTACAAAGGCGCCAGGCCCTGACGGGTTACACCTGAGAGTACTTAGAGAGTTGGTAGGGGTTCTTCTCACGCCCGCTGGCCTCCATTTTTGAGACCTCATGGAGAACGGGTGAAGTTCCAGAGGACTGGAGGGTGGCATCAGTGGTCCCAATTTTCAAAAAGGGTAGTAGAAAGGACATGGGGAATTATAGCCAGGTTAGCCTTACGTCCATTGTAGGAAAAACAATGGACAGGCTCATAATAGAGAGAGATCTAGTGATGCTAGATAGGGAAATGATAGTGAAGCTAGATAGGGAAGGGAGGCTGACAGCCACACAACACGGCTTCCGCAAAAACAGGTCCTGCCAGACAAACCTTGTGGAATTCTATGACAAGGTTTCGAGATGGCTAGATGGAGGGGATGCAGTGGATGTGGTATACCTGGATTTCAGCAAGGCCTTTGACAAAGTGCCCCATGATATCCTGGTGGAGAAACTGAGGAGTTTTGGGATACACCAAAGCACTGTCTGGTGGATTAGGGCATGGTTGACTGACCGAAAGCAGAAGGTAACCATTAGCAGGGAATCATCAGGATGGCAGCCAGTGACAAGCGGGGTCCCCCAGGGCTCTGTCTTGGGGCCGATCCTGTTTAATCTTTTCATTAACGACATGGAAGAAGGGGTGAACAGTCTGCTGATCAAATTCACAGATGACACTAAAACTGGAGCAGTGGCCACAACTGAGGAGCAGGTACCCAGATCCTAAAAGATCTGGACAGACTATGGAAGTGGGCAGGAGACAACAGGATGGCATTCAATGTGGATAAGTGCAAGGTCTTGCACTTGGGGCATAGGAATAGCTGTCATAAGTACAAGTTAGGTGACACGTGGCTGGAGAGCAGCACTTGTGAAAGGGATCTCGGGGGACTGGTTGACTGCAGGCTAAACATGAGTCAGCAGTGTGATGCGGTGGTCAAGAGGGAGAACGCCACCCTTGGTTGCATAGCCAGAAGTGTGACTTCTAGATCGAGAGAGGTATTACTACCACTCTACACGACTCTGGTGCACCCGCAATTGGTGTATTGTGTTCAGTTTTGGGCCCCTCATTACAGAAAGGATATAGCCAGGTTAGAGTCAGTGCAGTGTAGGGCCACAAGGTTGGTGGCCGGTTTGCAGGGGATGCCGTATGAGGCGAGACTGGGTCTCTTCAGCCTGGAGGAGACTCAGAGGGGATATGTTGGCGACATACAGGTATGTGAGGGGATGTCACATGGAGATGGGTTCTCCCCTGCAGAGGAACGCAGAACGCACTCCAACGGAGCAAATCTCAGGGAGCCACGGTTTCGTTTGGATGCCAGGAAGCACTTCCTGACAGTCAGGACCCCGAGGGAGTGGAATGGGCTTCCACGAGAGGTTGTTGAGGCCCCATCGGTGCGGGTGTTCAAGGATAGGCTGGATGTCCACATGGTGGACATGTCATGAGCGGAGCCGGCTGGTGCCAGAGGTCAGACTAGATGGCCCGGGAGGCCCCTTCTGACTCGCTCTGTTTTCTATGTTTTCTATGGGTGGTGCTCATCTCCATTTCCTAGCCAAGGGAGCCAGCTGTTTGTCTGTAGAGAGTTTCCATGGCCATGTGGCCAGCATGACTAAACAATGAAGTGCACAGAACGCTGTTACCTTCTCACCGAAGTGGTACCTTTTTATCTACTTGCATTTGTATGATTTCGAACTGCAAGGTTGGCAGGAGCTGGGACAAGCAATGAGAGCTCACCAGGTTGTGCGGATTTGAACTGCTGACTTTTAGTCAACCAGCCCAGCAGCTCAGCAGTTTAAATCACTGCACCACCAGCACTCCCTCCAAAGGCCTAACCTGACCTAATTATTCAAATTATTTAATGAGTTGTCATGGAAAGGACTGATCTAACCTGATCAACCAGAACCTCTCAAAAACTTTTACAAGCCTGTGTAATATCTAGTGTCACATTTTTCACTTGCACACATAAATAGGCCCTTTGGGGAGTCATCCCCTGGATCCACATCTCAGCCCCAACAGGCCACCCAGGAATCTGGGTATTCCACCTTATGCACCTAAGGAGGTTCATCGACAAATGTTACCATCAACCCCTTGTCCTGGTTGCCCATAGTCTCTGACTTCCCATTTTCAGTGTGTAGCCAGCACTTTTCTCATGCTGTGATTATTTTCTGACTAGACTCTTCTGCGACCTGCTCTTCTGATCTTTCATTGCCTACTCTGGGTTACCTAGCATCAATTCAGCAATTTGCTACCAAAATCATTCATATCTCATCACTCTGATCACATGTGGCCCCTCCTTAAATGCCTACAGTGTCTTCTTGTCCTCTCTTGGATCCAGAAATAATACTTAACACCTTAAAAGCCCCTTGTGGTCTTTCCTCCCTAGTCACTCTGCTCTTTCAGTCTGGTATCTTCCTGCCCATGATCTTAACTCCTCCAGCTCCATCCTCACCACCATCTGAAGGTCTCCTGCAACCACGGAAAGCCCCACCCTTTCTCTTTTGCTGTCTCATTTGCTTGAAACTGGCTCTCTCAAAAACCACCATTTTCTTGGCACAACTCTTTAATTCCTGTGCCATGTAGTAACTCAGCCTAAGAAATAATTGTGTTGCTTTTCTGGTACCCCTGGCTTCCCTTCCACTGTTACTCCTGTGCTGAGAGTTAGATTGTGACCTCCTCAGGCAGGGATCTCTCTTTTCATGATATATCAAACATCATGCATACTGATGGTACATAACAACAACAGCAGTGTAAATCAGACATAGGAAACTTTTCACCTGAAGACCAAATAGGCTTTGTGCAAGCATGTTAGGACCCCAAGCCCGGTAATGGGTAGGACCATTCCCACTGCTGGCTTTGTAGCCCTAACATGCTTGCTTATTCTCTCACACATACAGCTTCACCCACACATCAAAATCAAAAACCTGTGGAATAGGCAAAGCCAAATGAGCCTTTCTTTTGAGAGCAACTTGGGGTACTGCCTCAGTCCAGAACTAGTTTCACCTGCCACTCACTTTCCATGTTTGGGGAAGGGAAGGGCAGGGCAGGAAATGACAACTGAGCCAGTGCTTGAAGGAGCAGCTCCTCAGTCCAGAGTCAGCTTTGCTTCCCCTTTGCCTGTCTTCACTGGGGAAAGCTAAGAGGGCCAGCTGGGCCATGAGGAGTACTCCCTAAGGCCATGACTCATTCTAGAGCTGTTCCTGTGTTCCTTCTCCCTTCTCGAAGAGGATGGGGCTTCAGAAAGGGACCCTTCCAGAGGCCTTTGCAGGCTGGATGGAGAGCCCAATTTGTCCCAAGGGCCAGAGGCTTCCCATCTGTAGTATAAATGCTTATGTAATGCCACTTCAGTAATACAGATTTTCTGTTTTGTTTAAACTGTGTAACAAACACTTCTCAGATGCCAATGAAGCCTGGGATATGGAGCAAAGTAAGGGTGGCCTTTGCACCTTTAAAAACCAAACAACAGAAGGACAGTTGACTGCTGAGTATACCAATGGATGCCTTCAAAATATTTGAAGGCTATGCTGAGACAGGAACTGTAGGGGAATGCTAGATAGTATTTTAAAAAATCCTGTAATATGCCGAATTGCCTTTACTTTAAAACAACAACGACAACAAGAAAGTTGAAAATGAGAAGCCTGCTTCATTGAGGTCACCAAGATAGCAATTTGAAAGAACACAAATTACATATTAAAACTGAGTACAACTTTGCAGTATTATTTGTTAATCCTCTTCAATACTCAAAATTTACTGCAATTCTTGGCAGATCTATTCTTAACAAAAGCTTTCTATTCTAATTTCATCTCCTAAAATTATGATGCAAGTACAAGCCCTGCAACCCCCTCCAGTAAGCTTCATTTGAATGTTCTTTTTTTCCCTTAGAACTACAACTGCACCATTGCAGGGGGATATGAGGTAGTATGGGCTCCTGTCGAGGACCCGTTATATAAACATTCCACTCTCCATAGAGCAATAAAACTAAAGTCCTTTAATGTTAATTGTCTACAATATTTACAATACTATAGATAAGTTCCCTAATAGCGGTCCCAGCTAAGCAGATGTCAGCCCTATAATGGCTTCTCTTTCTGAGCCCACATGGGATCATTCCAAGTCACGCCTTTCTTCCCTCTTATGCTGTCTACTTTGTAGTTGTTCAAATCTGCGTAAAAGACGTCAGTTTTCGGCTTTTGAGAAATCTACGACATCTATTGTGTCTTCTGTTGCTGGCTCAGGGAGATCAGCATCAGGGGTGGGGGGAGGAAACAGTTTGCTCTGCCTCCTTCTGAGTAGAACTTGCAGCTCCCTCTTTCTCATGACTCTCTCTCTCTGATAAAGGTCCAGGCGTTTTCTCAACGGGCTGGGGCTCAGGGGAAGACGCAGTAGCTGGTTCAGCCGTCCCTGCATTGGGTTGTGGGGTCGACTCTTGGGCACTGGGTGTCAAGTGCAAGGTCTCCTCGTGAGTCACTGTTTCTGTCGGAGCTTCATGCACGACACTACCCCGCCCCAGGATCTCCCCCTTCTCGAGTACGTGGCGGAGATCCCCCTGGCTTATGTGGGAAACGAGCGTGAAATCATAGCAGTAGGATAGGTGCATGGATGTTGGAGGCGGGTTCCCAACTTCTTTCTTTGGGAGGGTAGCCTTTCCAATGTATAAGATATTGTAGGCGTCCTCTTCGGAATCTAGAGTCGAGAATCTGTTCGATTTCAAATTCTTCTTCTCTGTCTACTCTAACAGGCAGAGGAGGAGGGAGTTGGGTGCGGAGGGGGTGTCGTTGTGGAGCTGGAGAGAGCAACGATCGGTGAAAGACCGGATGAATTTTCATGGAGGAGGGCAGGCTCAAGCGAAAGGTGACGGGATTGATTTGAGCGACAATGCAGAATGGTCCGACCCGTTTGTGGGCTAATTTGCGAGAGGGTACAGAAAGGGGGAGTAATCAGTGGACAACCAGACCCAGTCACGAACATGTGGGACAGGTCCGGGTTGTCTTCGTCGATCAGCGACTTCTTTGTAGATCAACTTGGCTTTGTCTAATTGTTGTTTAGGAATGGACTGCACCGAGGCTAAATCGTTGAGGAAATTCCCAGCGGCGGGGATGGACGACGAGGGAAGCGATGAGGGAAATGCTCGAGGGTGATAACCAAGGTTGGCAAAGAAAGGAGTTTGATGAGTGGAGGTATGGACAGAATTGTTGTATGCGAATTCTGCTAGTGGGAGAAAGGAGAGCCAGTCATCCTGTTGGTAGTTAACGTAACAGCGGAGGTATTGTTCAAGAGTGGCGTTAAGGCGTTCTGTTGGACCGTCGGTCTGTGGGTGATGGGCCGAGGAGAGGCGGAGGTCGACTTTGAGTAGGGTCAAGAGTTCTCGCCAAAATCGGGACGTGAATTGACTGCCTTTGTCTGAAATTAAAGCTAGGGGCCACCCATGTGCTTTATAAATATGGTGGATGAAAAGGGAGGCAGTGGTCTTGGCGGAGGGTAGTCCTGTGCAGGGAATGAAGTGGGTCATCTTGGTAAAGAGGTCCTTAACTACTAGTATGGTGTTGAAGCCGCTAGATCTGAGTAAATCAGTTATGAAGTCCATCGAGATGGTATACCAGGGTCCGGGAGGCGTTTCTATTGGCTGGAGTAGTCCTGGTGGCTTTCCCTGTTGTCGTTTGGAACGGTGGCATGTGGGGCAAGCGAGTACATACGTTTTGACGTCATGGTACATGCGAGGTCACCAATAGTCTCTAGAGAGGGTGTGCAGTGTTTTGTAGAACCCGAAATGACCTGCGGATGGAGAGTCATGGCATTGTTGCAGTATTCGTTCACGAAGTGAAACTGGAACATAAGGGACACAATTGTAGAGTAGGATGTCATCCTCGAACGAACAGGGGTTAGGAAGGGAGTTGTTCCTTCCTTGGTCTTTCTTCATGTGTACGAAGGGGTCGGCTCATTGTGCATGTCGGATGTCATCGCTGTATGAAGAAGAGATGGAGGTTGTGGCCGTGATTTCAGGTTGCAAAATAGGGGTAGGTTTGGGTTGTTCTTCGTTATCAGGAAAGTATTCAGGTTTTCTGGATAGTGCGTCAGCCAGAAGGTTTTTCAAAGGGGGTATATACTCGATTTGAAAGTGAAAATGAGAGAAGAACAGAGCCCATCGTGCCTGTCTTTGGTTAAGGATTTTGGCAGAAGTGAAGTGAACAAGGTTCTTGTGATCCGTTTGGATGAGGATCCTGTGAGGAGAGCCTTCAAGTAAATGTCACCATTCTTCAAGAGCAGCTTTGATCACTAGCAGTTCTTTTTCCCGAATTGTGTAGTTGCGTTCTGAGTTGGACAGCTTGCGGGAATAGAACGCCACCGGTCTGAGGTTATCGGTGGATGTATTTATCGATTGCAAGAGAACAGCTCCATTGGCTTTGTCAGAGGCATCAGTCTGTAGCGTGAAAGGTGCAGAAGTATCTGGGTGGATCAGTTGGTGTTCTGAAGTAAATTGGCGTTTCAAGGAGATAAAAGGCGGCTGCAGCATTGGGTGGCCAATTGAGGCGGCGCCCCTTGTCCTTCAAGAGGTCAGTCAAAGGTGCAGTTAGACGAGAGAAGTGTGGTATGAATCGGCGATAGAATTTTGCGAAACCCGAGAACTTTTGAAGTTCTTTCTTCGTTTGAGGAGGTTGCCAGGATAGTACTGCTCGTATTTTCTCCGGATCCATCTGTAGCCCATCTGGGGAAATGTGGTAGCCAAGGTATACGAGAGAAGTCATGTGGAATTCACATTTCTCTAGCTTGGCTGAGAGGTGGTGTTCTCGCATGCGCTGAAGGATGGCTTGTACGTGGTGAATGTGAGATTCAGGGTCGTTGGAGAAAATCAGTAAATTATCCAGGTAGGCAATGAGGAAATCATCAAGGAAATCATGAAAGATTTCATTTATCAGTCTGCAAAACGATTGTCTCGAATTTAAAAGACCAAACGGCATTACGCGAAACTCGAAGGTGCCAAATCTTGTTGAGAAGGCCGTTAGATGTTCGTAGGCAGGACGTATGCACAGTAAATTGTAGGCATTGCGAAGGTCCAGCTTGGTAAAAATGCGTGCTTGGCCTAGCCGTTCCAAAATCTCTGAGATGAGTGGCATGGTGTGCCTATTTGGAACGGTAATTGCATTCAGGTGGCGGTAGTCGATGCAGACCCTACGTTCTTCAGAATTCTTCCGAGGTACGATGATTGGCATTGCTGAAGTGGGTGACGAAGAAGGGCGTATGAAGCCTTTTTTTAAATTGGTGGATACGAAGTCCTTGATGACTTGGAGTTCCTTAGGTGACATGGGTCGTAGTTTGCTGACTGGGAGGGTTGCTCCCGGTTGTATGTGAATCTCCATGTCACATGAGCAATGTGGTGGTAGTTTGTCAGCCTCTTGTGGGTCAAAAACGTCCCAAAATTCTTGATATTGTGGGGGAAGTGCAGTGGTAGAGGGAGGGGAGGAGGTGAGAGGTGTTTGGGATGTAGGGCTATTACAGTGTTGTGAGTAAAAGTTAGAGTTGAAGTGTATTTGCCCTGAGTCCCAAGATATTTGAGGTCTGTGTTTGATTAACCAGTTCATGCCCAGTACTACAGGGTATTGTAGGTCCTTCACTAGTAGGAAAGCTGTTTGTTCGCAGTGCTTCCCAATTTGCAGGGTGAGTGGTGAAGATTGGAGAGAGGAGGGGCCTCCTTGCAGGGGACATTTTTGGATGGAGTCCACCTGGCTGTTGCTAATGTTGAAGTAGGAAAACAGTGCTTTTGAGCAATTTCCTCTTCCATGAAGGAAGCAGTGGCACCACTATCAATCAGTGCTGTGGCTTGAATTGCAGGTTGTAGGTACGCTTGCAATGAGATATCCAGCAGGAGGTGTCAGGCTGTGGAAGCCTTTCCCAGGATTGGCACCCTTGTGATGTGTGGGAGGGTCCCAACATCGCGGTGCTTAATGACGCTGGGACTGGAAGTTTCCCACCTGCTTTTTCAAAGGGCAGGACCATGCCATATGGCCGTTATGTCCACAGATAAAGCATGGTCTGGCAGTGTGGCAGTAGGCCCTACCTCCCCTTGGAATGCGAGGCCCCACTGCTCTCAGCTTGCATAGGCTCCGGTTCCTGCTCTGGCTGGGATGTTGCCATGGCAACATCGGGTGGGAATTGCTGGGGGCCGGCTTCTGCGCATGGGAACCATCTTGTTTTAGTTGGCTGCAGGCCAGCATGGCGTTCTTGCTTAGCGCGGGCCCTTTCACTGAGCTGTGCATCTATCTGGATCGTTAAAGTCATTAACTCCTGCAAGTTTTTTGGCATTGAAGTATGTGACAAATCATCCAAAACCTCCTCTCTCAAGCCCTTGTGGTATTGTACCATCAAGGCTTCCTCATTCCACCCTAAATCATTCATGAGGAGCTGGAACTTGGTGGTGTAGTCGGTGGCTAAGGCATGCCCGTTTCAGATGCTTAATCTCCCGTATGGCTATTTCCTTGCAAGCTTCAACACCAAGGAACTCCCCCAGGGCATTAAGAAATCGATTAGCGTCGTTTAGTATAAGGTCTTGAGCGATAAGCCTCGCAGTTGCCCAGCAGGCAGGGGCCCCCAGAAGTTGATTTATTAGAAATCCTACCTTCATCTTTTTGTTGGGAAAGTCAGGAAGGCGTAGATTGATGTAGCATTCACATTGTGCTTTGAAAGTTGTAAAGCCTTCTTTCTTGCTGTCGTATTTCGGGGGGGGGGGGGGCTTCAAGGGGGCATCTGCGTAGCGTTAATTCTTGACTTTGCTTTGAAGTAGTAGCTGTTTGTCGATTGGCTTGAAGATTATTTAATTCACTTTTCATTAAATCCATTTGCTGTATTGCCTCATTTTGTTCTCAAGAGGGAATTTTCTTCTCTTAAAGCATGAAGGTCTTGAATGGTGGGGGCAGGTGACTGCATTGTTGTTTATGAAAGGCAGAAGGTTAGAACAAAATTTCTTCTGGATGGTAGAGTAGTGTTGAAGAGAAAAAAAAATTCTTTGCTCTGCTGTGAGAGAGGAGGATTATAGGGCTGACATACTGTCGAGGACCCGTTATATAAACATTCCACTCTCCATAGAGCAATAAAACTAAAGTCCTTTAATGTTAATTGTCTACAAGTTCTACAATACTATCGATAAGTTCCCTAATAGCGGTCCCAGCTAAGCAGATGTCAGCCCTATAATGGCCTCTCTTTCTGAGCCCACATGGGCTCTGAACGAGTGCTTACGTCCGTATATGCCCGACCGCCCCTTGAGATCTGCGGGAGAGTCCCTTCTCCGGGAACCCTCCATGAAAGAAATTAGGAGAGTAAGTACTCGGAGGAGGGCTTTCTCTGCGGTGGCACCCAACCTATGGAATTCACTCCCCAAAGAGGTCCGCCTGGCACCATCGTTAATGGTTTTTTGGCGCCAGGTAAAGACCTTTTTATTTAAACATCATTTTAATTGTTAAAATATATGATCTGGCCAGGGCAACTTCCTCTTCCTTCTCTTTCCTCCTCCTATATTCTTTATTTACTTATTTTATATTGTTAATTTTAATTTTATATTATTGTATCTCAGTGTATTTTTTGTATTTCTGTATTTATTGGTAATTTATTATGTTCTTTTGTATTTCAATGTATCTTATTGTGTTGTAAGCCGCCCCGAGGCTTCGGCAAGGGGCGGCATAGAAATGTTATAATAATAATAATAATAATAATTCTTCCAAGTCACGTCTTTCTTCCCTCTTACGCTGTCTACTTTGTAGTTGTTCAAATCTGCGTAAAAGACGTCTGTTCTCGGCTCTTGAGAAATCTACGACACCTATTGTGTCTTCTGTTTCTGGCTCAGGGAGATCAGCATCAAGTGGGGAGGAGACAGTTTGCTCTGCCTCCTTCTGAGTAGAACTTGCAGCTCCCTCTTTCTCATGACTCTCTGTCTCTGATAAAGGTCCAGGCGTTTGCTCAACGGGCTGGGGCTCAGGGGAAGATGCAGTAGCTGGTTCAGCCGTCCCTGCATTGGGTTGTGGGGCCGACTCTTGGGCACTGGGTGTCAAGTGCAAGGGTCCCCATGAGTCACTGTTTTTGTTGGAGCGTCATGCACGACAGCTCCATATGGACAGCAGACCTTTTGGCCTGGCTGACATACACCACTTGGAAACATTGCACACATTACAGATGTACTTAATTTTGCTCTTACTAGGTTTAGCATTATACATCAAGGAAAAATTAGACCCTAAATATGTATTAGCTGATGAGGATGGTAGGATTCTGATGGTTGAAATCACAATGAAACTTAAAAAGGTGCTTTTAGTGGCGATTTATGCCCCAAATGACCATCAGGAAATGTTTTACCAAAAACAACATGCTTTACTCTCACAATTGGACTACCAGACCGTGTGTGCAATAGGAGACTTTAATGCAATTGTGGACAAGAAAATGGATCATAAGAGTGAGATTAAGGACAGAAAAGACAGGAGGATAGTTCCAAAGTCTTGTGTTAATATGATTGAAGAATTTAGATTGATAGATGTCTGGAGACATAAAAACCCAACCTCTGCTAAATATACGTTCCATTTGAATACACATAGATAGTGGTCTAGAATTGATATGATTTAGATAACCCCAGACTTAGTACCAGACCTGCTAGAAGCTGAAACAGAGACAAATGTCTGGACAGATCATAACCCTGTAACTATGACATTGAAAGGGACAGTAAAAACGCCCAGATGGAGGTTAAACAAAGCCTTATTAAAGTATAAGAAAATCATAGAAGAGATAAATAAGGAAATGCAAATATTCTTTCAAATAAATAAAACTGAAGAAACCTCTTTGCAAAATGTCTGGGATACAGCCAACGCCTATGTCAGGGGGCTGATAATAACATACTCAGCAAAAATAAACAAAAAGAAAAAACAAGAACGAGCTAAAATAGAAGAGGAACTGATGAAATGTGAACAAGAACTACAGGAAGATCCATCCAAAAAAGACTTTAAAGTACAAATGAATATTCTAAAACATAAACTGAACCTCTTGGATACAAACAAACTAAGCAAATGAAATTGACCAAACAGAACTTCTTTGAAAATGCTAATAAACCAGGGAGATGGTTAGCTTATAAAGTGAAGAAGGAAAGAGAGAAGAGACTAATAAGTAAATTAAAGGATAGAGAAGGACGACTGCAAGTACAAAGTATACATATTAAGAAAATAGCGGAAGATTTCTTTGCAAAGCTATACCAGAATGATGAGATTTCAACTGAGAAAGTAAACGAATATATCCAAAAGGGAGACCTGCCAAAGTTACCAGAGAAATACCAAAAAGTATTGAATCAAGAAGTAACAATCACAGAAGTAATAGAAGCAATTAAGAGACAAAAGAATGACAAAACTCCAGGCCCAGACAGGCTACTAGCAGAGTTTTATAAATCCTTTGAAGGAATTTTCGCTATGCTTCTTAAGGATATATGTAGTGCAGCATTGTTAAATGCTAAAATACCAAATACTTGGACAGAGGCAAATATTACACTAATACTGAAAGAAGACACGAACTTGACACAGATTCAGAACTATAGACCTATATCACTATTAAATGTGGAATGCAAAATTTTTGCCTCCATAATGGCAGAAAGATTGAAGAAGTATTTAGCAGACTTTATTCACTCAGATCAAAATGGTTTTTTACCTAAAAGACAAATGAGGAATAATATGAGAACTATCTTGGACATCTTAGAGTATTATGAGATACATATGGAAAAACCAATGGCACTGTTATTCATGGACGCACAGAGGCTTTTGACAATGTTAATTGGCAATTTATGAAGCAACAACTAGTTCAAATGGAGTTTGGTGAAAAGTTCATTAATGTGATATTAAGCATCTATCAAAAGCAGTCTGCTAGGATTATAATCAATGGAGAATTTACAAATATTATAGCTATACAAAAGGATAC
Source organism: Varanus komodoensis (assembly GCF_004798865.1). NCBI lineage: Eukaryota > Metazoa > Chordata > Lepidosauria > Squamata > Varanidae > Varanus > Varanus komodoensis. The sequence continues at coordinate 20,511,512 of NW_025335438.1, forward strand.
AAGACAAGGATGCCCGCTATCACCACTGTTGTTTATATTGATCCTAGACGTGTTAAATAGAAATATCAGGGACGATATGGACATTAAAGGTACTAGAATTAGAGATGAAAGCTATAAATTGCAAGCATTTGCAGATGACCTAGTTTCCATAACTGAGGAACCCTTAGTAACAATGCCTAAACTCCCAATTTTGCTCTTACTGCATGCTACTATGCATACTGTAAATCATCCTATAGGTTTCCCCTCCCACATTCTTAGTTGTGTGCAAACTAACTCTCTATATGCAGACCAACTGGCATTAAATGTAGACCACAAGCCAGTAGTTAGACTACAGTTCTAGTTTCAGTTTTTTAAATGCACAATCCTATGGATGCTTTAAAAAAAAAATATCCAAAAGCTCCCAGCATTGGCTGGGGCATGCTGGAGTTGTAGAATTCATGTTCAGACATGTTTCTGATTGAACATATATTCTTATGGAAATAAAAGGAACACAGTTTTGAGGGGTAGGTTTTGTTATTTTCAGTCATTAAGGCAAATATGGCCACTTCTTACCAGAACCAATATTAGTCAAACTGTAAACATTAAAATTAAGAGAGTTGACAGTCCTGTATTTGCAAGCATCATTCCTCTGCTTAAGAAGTTTACTACTTGAAGTAGGTCCGGATACTTCAATTGGTGCAAAATAGAGCTGCCAGGCTGCTGACGGGGACTGGGCGTTTTGTTCACATGACTCCAGTCCTCCGTCAGCTCCAGGGCCCAATTCATGGTGCTGGTTATCACCTACAAAGCCCTGAACGGCTTAGGCCCTGGTTACCTAAAGGAGTGTCTGCGTCCATATATGCCCTCCCGCCCCCTGAGATTGGCGACAGAGGCCCTTCTCCAGGAACCCTCCGTGAAGGATCTTCAGAGGGTGAGTACTCGGAGGAGGTCTTTCTCTGCGGTGGCGCCCAACCTATGGAATGAGCTCCCCAGAGAGGTCTGCCTGGCGCCGTCCTTATTTGTTTTTCGGCGCCAGGCCAAGACCTTTTTATTTAAATGCTATTTTAACTGTTAATGGTATATTTGCTGGTTTAAATTGAACAGGCTGGATCCACTATTGTACTGTACTGTACTGTACTGTATTGTATTGTATTTATTTGAAGAATTTTTTGTATTTTATATGGGATTTTAATGATTGTAAGTCGTCCTGAGGCTTATGCGATGGGGCGGCACTTAAGTTGGTTAAATAAATAAATAAATAAATAAATACTTTAGTATTTTTTTCCATTTTGTATTGCTCACATTCTCTTAGAACATATAGCTCAAAATTGTAGAGATTGTATACAGATAAGCATCCAAGAAAAGAGAGAATATGCATGCATATGTCAGGAAATGATCCTATGGTCCCTTCACATTGTACAATGCAGCAGTTGGAGAGGTGGACAAACCACACTTGGCAGAGCTACTGTGGCATGATGAGGATGTAGGCGGTGCCTTCCCTCTGGATCTTTGCCAGCACCCTGGTGATCAGCAGGAACAGTGGAAACAGACAGAACAGGGAACTTCTGCAACAGAGAAGGAACGTGACTCCCATCAAGCCCTGGCCAATCCCAGCTCAAGACCAAAAGGCACTGCACACCACATTGGTTGGTGTTGCAAAGAGGTCCATTGACAAGATACTCCAGGTCTGGAAGTGCTGCATAAGGTGCAGCTCAGTCCTCCTGCTCAAAGCATCTGCCATGAGGCAGTCCTGGCCAGGTGGATGGCCATAATGGTAATACCTCTCTCAAGATACCAGTCCCAGATCTGCAGCATGAGGCAAGTCCGGGATGCAAATTATGTGCCATACTGCTTGTTCAGGTAGAACACAACACCATAGTGTTCAAGGTGACCTGAACATCCCTTAAGGTGGAGCTGGAATGTGATAAGTGTCTTCTGGACTGTGAGGATACTGCGGTGGTTGATATGTGCCTTCTGGTCCCAGTTGAGCCACACTGCAGGGATCCTGCTCCCAGTACAGTGCGCTTCCCAACCAAGGCTGTTGTGTCTGTAAGGAGCATGGTGTCCAGTTCCTTCAACATGAAGGTGACTTCCTGTGCCAAGTACTGCTGGCAAATCCACCAGTCCTGAGGCTCGCCCAAACAGAATGTGGGAGCACCAGCCACTTCCAGAATCCTGTTGGGGCTGATAGGTATGCACGAACCAAAGTATAGTGGCTGCATCCATAGCCTGGCAGATGGAATGACTGTTGCTGCATTGAGCCTCAGGAGCTGTGGTATCTGCTGCACCATCATCCTGGGTTTCATCTGGGCCTGCCACATGAACACCTGGCAATATGCACAGGCATCCACACAGTGTTCCTTTCCCAAACAGCTGGTCTGTAAACAGAGTGCTGAACTGGATGACCATTGGTTTGATCCAACATGACTTTTCATATGTTCTTATTGTCTTATCTTGATTGAATTGTGCCCTCAGGTCAGTGTGCAGTTCAAATACAATACCTATGCTGACTACAATTCTCTTTTATACCACAACCACTTTCTCCTTTGCATTAAAAAGCAGTTGTTCACACACAAGTAGCAGAAGAGAGGTTCAAAAGCATTCACACCTCAGCTTCCCTCAGATTCCATTGTTAAGGTCTCCAGGTACTTGCTTCTTTATCCAGATGCTATATAGCAAAGCTTTCACTTTAATTCTCTAGTATTCATGCATTTATTTGTTACACTGATGTGCTGCCTTTGCTCCAAGGAACTCAAGGTGGCATGCACATAATCCTCTACTCTGTTTTATGCTCAGACCCCTGTGATGATTAAGTTGTGAGTCAGTGACTTCACCCAATGAGTTTCGTAGTAGAGACTAGAACTCTAACAACAGAAAGAAGGATGAACAGCTGAACTGCCACTGAACTGGAGAATGCTCTCTCTTTCTCACACCTGCATGCAGACACACAGAGATCTATTAGTACATAAAATGCTGGTCTAGGTTCCATTCAGATCACTATATAGCCACTTCTTACAATATAAAAAGCAAACAAAATAAGTATGCTAATTTCACCAGGCAGACATGAGTTACTTGTTGCACAGCATAATCCAAGCAGTATTATGGTTGTAAATATAAAATAGGAGAGGAAGACCTTAAGTGTTGCTTTGAGCTCCTTAGAATGTAGCCAGGATATAAAGGTAATAATATAATAACACCCAGTTCATGTAAGGGCATGAACTATTTTTGAATCAATAAATAGAAACCCTTCTTGGGGAAATCAGACCAAAATTGCAGAAAATGCTCCATTTTTCAAGACAGTCTTCACTCTTCTCCAAATATACCATCATACTGTTGTAGTCACAAACCTCTATTAGAATGGGCTCCTCAGAATATTGCATCCTTTCTGACATAAGGAGTCAGTGTGCATGCACAAACAAGTACACACACAAAGTTCCCTCAGTTACGGGCAGATGTAGGACAGGAGCTTATTCTTCAAATTAGAATAGCAAAGACACTATAAGTTTCCTTTCATACTTCCTGTATATAAAATGCAAGCCTTCCTATTCTTTTATGATACAATACTATCATTTCCTGGCAAGCCCTTCCTATTTTGTTTCTTACAGAAAGGATTTATATTGAATTTGTCCTTCATATGAAAAGGACTGACATCAAGGTAGAACAAGGAAGTCACTTCCCCTCATGGGAGACCCTTCCCCTCAAAAACATTCAGTGCTGCTTAAGGTAGGCAGAATCATTGTGAGAGCTTGGAGGAACCACAAATAGTAATGAGGAGGGTGGAAAGGTAGAATCAGCAGAGCTCCATCTCTAGTTTGTTTTAGCAGTGGACCCAGCCGGAAAAGTTTACTGGAACAGCCACAAATGCTAATCTGCTAAAACAGAGATGTCAAGAGTATGGATTACATAGCTGGATGCCAATATGTATATTGAATTTAGTAGCAACATGACTTAGCAACAAGCTAGGCCATATTATACCACACAACTGTTTTTCTTTTTGCAAATGCAGGAGAATTGTTGATCTTATAGGGCCACATATTTCAGGAAGAGGCCCATCCACCAAAAGAGCTCATGAATTTGAACAACATTTGTAGATGTTTGCATTATAGTACTTTTTTTTAGAGAAACAGATTGGGGTACTCGTCTCATGAATTTGGAATGTGAAGGTGATAGATCTAAACAGAATACACAAGACGGGAGCACAGAGATTTTTGTACTGCAAGTTAATTGCTGCACCCAGGGCCTAGATTGGAGCCTCCAGCTGTGTTTAGAGACAAATGGGAAATAATCACATTTACACATTATTATAATTTTCCCCTCTACAAACTAGAAGATGAAGAACTCACAAACTGTGAACCAGCTAACATTAATCTCAAAAATCAACCAAAGACCTAAGATTAATGATTCTACCAAATTAGTGAAATCCAGTTCAAGAATGATTGCAGCTTAACACTATCATGTTATATTACCACTTGAATGTATCAGACTGTGCTATTTTAAAAAAAGTGGTTCTTGTGATTAGACCAGGGGTCTCAAACTCACGGCCCACAGGCCAATTGCTGGGACGGGCGGGGCACGGGGGAGGGGCCCTGCGGCCTTCAAAGCGCCGGCGGCACCCGGGCCGGCTGCGGGATGAGCGGCCCACCACCACCGCGGTGGTGGAATACTTGATGCGGCCCAGCCTCACCCAGACTCCATTTCCAGCGGCCCCCAGGTAAGGTGAGTTTGAGACCCCTGGATTAGACTGTCAGCAAAACTGTTTTATTCCTGGTTATAGAACAGTGGGAAAAATGGATTTTAAATTCAAATCTTTTATAAACAGGGCCTTAAAAGGCCACTATGATTATCTTATTACTGAAGTAAGCAAGCAGTCTGCAGCCATAAACAAACATTCCATTTAGGTTAACATTTCCCTATCAAGGGGAAAGTATCTGAGTCTTTCCCATGTCTAACAAAATTACTTTCAAAGAGTAGATTTTGCAATTAAGAGCACCAGGCTAATCGCAGTGTCCTAAAACTACTTATAGGAGAAAAAAGTCAGAAATGTCACAATTTATTTATTTATTTATTTATTTAATGTGTGTAATATTAAATATGTGAAATACTAAAAGCTACTTACTTAAAAATCAACTATGAAAAGCAGTCATTAAAATGAAGACAGTAGCAGAACTAGATAGTTCTGTTTAACCAAAAAGAGCAAACAAACAGCAATACCAGATTAGACCAGTCCTAAATAATCCAGCATTCTGTTCACACAGTAGCTAACTAGATGCTAACGGGATACCCATAAGCAGGATATATGCAACAGCACCGTCCTGCTTATGTTTCCAGCAACTGGCATGGAGAGATAAATTGTACCTGATAACATAAATATTTTCAATTAGTTCTGAAAGGTAGCAAAAGGGAGAAAATTTACACAGATTTTCATTGGTGCAAATTTCAAAAAGGTTCCATTTGTTGTAGCCATTTGCTTGCACACTGGGCTTGCAAACATGTAGATAACCAACTGAGTGGGAGCAAACCCTAAGTATATTACTTAGTTATGGGGTGTCTGATAAGAGTTTGGCCACTTCATATTGGCTGCTTCTATGAAATCTATGAAAAAATCCAAAGGGATAGCCATATTACGTTGCTGTAGCAAGATCAAATAGTCTTACAACATCTGAAAGATGATTAAATTTTCTGTGACATAACTTTTGTGTACTGTATATTACTTCGTCGGATGCATGAGGGTGATGTCCTGTGCTGTAGGTCCTTGGTTTCAGATGACTGGGGGAATGGTGATTTTACTGTGTGATCCACTTAGGCAGCATGTCATTCTGGCAGTTACAGGCAGCACATAAATACATGAATAAATAAACAAACAAACAATGAGAGCAGAAGGAAGTGAGAAGCAGAAAGTACAGGCTGTGATAATTAAGGCCCATCATAAACACAATTTCTGGTGATAACAGACAGGCACTAAAACACTGATTAACACAAGAAAAAAATGCTTGGGTAGAAACTGGACTGCTAGCCTATGTAGAAGGGTATTGCTGGTGGATGATAGAATATATCACATAGGAAAATGAACTGGTAAATGGATACCTGACATTATGAATTAGATTCTCTGTGAGTGCAACTTAGACACATGCATAACTCAGCCAAATGAATTCAGTGGAGCTTAAGCATATTTTTACTCTGATTTAATTCATTTGTCTTTAATGCAGTACAATATAGGCTCCAACGCAACTCTAGTTATACCAGACTAATTACAGGGAGAAGCATGGAGACTAGGGTTGCCTCTGCACTCCTCTTATCCTTCCAAATATTTAGACAACTGAAATGGTATTTACAATAGTATTCTGAAAGAGAAAATATAGATATTTATGACATTATGTGTTAAGCTGACAAAATAGTTCCGTATATGTATAAGCTGTAGAACTACAAACTAGTATAACTTCCTCAACAGTGTTAAGAGTAAATATAGTTACACAGAAAGTTACATGTGCAGACAAGTGAGATGCTTTTACAGGCCTCAAATAAAACATTGGCTAATGTTTCCCCAACAAAACCTGCTCTTTCTGCTGTAGCATATTGAACCCCTGTGCTCAAGAATATTGTTACAGCTTTTTATGCTGTGTATTATACTGTAACATCTGATGATATAGTTTTAGAAGGAAATATTACACAGCAGACAGAACTCCATGGGGAATTATTTAGGAAACTTGTATGTTGATGAAAGGAAGGGACCACTTCCAGAAGCATAATTTTTTAAATTATTATTATTAGCTATGCACCATTCTTAGTGGACTTCCACAGAAACTATTTATTTTGTCCTCAGCAGAACTTAACTTTCATTCCATTTCTAAACTATAGCATTACCAGTTCTTGCTGTCCTTGTGAATTCAGAATTTGTGAAGAATTTCAGGCAAATTGGAGCTATATTTTACTTTGAAAGGGAGCATGATAGAATACATATGCCTTGAAAATGGAACTCTAATGGAACTCCTAGTCTAATGCCTCATTCTGTACACATGAAGAGTGTAATGCTGGCACTTTCAGAAAAATACAACTGCACTGTTGTGGCTGTGTTGTGAGGGCATTATGCAAGGGAAATTGCAGAACATGGAAGGTTATGGGGCTGGGGAACAGCCACCCAGGAACAAGGTGAAGGGGAGAAAAGAAAGAACTGCAGAAGAGGCAAGGAATTTTAGGGTGCTTTTAGTGAAAACTTCAGAGGCACTTACACTATCCATTCCTTCTTGAGCACAGAGATTTTCTCTGGGCCCAGAACACTCCTTTATTCCAAGCACTACAAGGCTTCTCTTGAGATAATGAGAACCAGAGATTGTTGTATTTCTTCGATTTATTCAGGGTTTTCTTTTACATTTGAGACCTGTAAATCTCAGACAGGGGCAGCCAAAGCTGAGTTATGGCTTCTCTCCTCCTCTGTGCTCAGCTACTACCCCTCAGTTAAAATACTGAGTAAAAGTGGTTCAAGATATTGATGGGGTTTGCACAACACAACCAGCTGTTGCTTGGTTGGTCATACAAACTATTTGTGGTTGCAACAACTGATTCTTATAATGGTCAACAACCATAATAAGAACTAATGGTGTGCTGTAGCGTTTGTCTCATGATGGGTTGTTATGCCAACATGACCCATTGTGAATCAAGCCCCTCCACAAACAAACCACATGCCAAAGGCAGCAAGTTCCTCCTGACACTCTTGGTGACCAGCAAGTGTGGCTGACAACAGCACTCAAAATGCCCAACCAGCATTTGAATGGCTGTCAGAGGCTTCTCCCCCTCTGCCTCCTGTTTCTGGCTGCACAAGGGGGCAGCCGCATGCAGTGGGGTTAGCTGCCAGTGATTGCAGCCACATGCCACTACCACCAGTCTCACTGGGGTTTATGGTGGCAGTATGCATCAGTGACTCCGCCACACCTAGAGCAAAGTCATTTGCAAAGCAGTGGCAGGAACTGCCTTTCCAGTCTTCCTCACCCCCACTGCTGTTGCATGGAATCCCAGTGGCTGCAGGAGCAGTGTGCAATTGGGCTGCTGTCCTATTGAGAGGTGTCATATTGAGCTGTTTGCACTTGGCACCACTGCCCATGCTTGTGCTACCAGTTCAAGAGACCTCTCCAGCTAGCAGGAAGGGTATCTACCCTACTCTGTACCGCCATCCCAAGCAAAAGATGCAGAGCACAGGGTAGAAGCAGCAAATGAAGCTGTCATCCATGCCACCAGCTGGAGAGGTCTCCTCCTGAGATGGCAACGAGAGTCTGCTCCATGATGGTACAGAGTGGAGTAGTCATCCATGCTGCCAGCCTGAGGGGACAGTCCTCCAACTGGAGGCATGGATGTCCTCTCTGTGCTGCTGTCCTGTGCTCAGTAGTGCAGAGCAGAGCAGGCCTCCTCACCTGATTAGGTCTCTCAGGCAGGAAGAGCAGACAACATCTTGCTCTGCTGCACCATTGTTGCAGTGAGAACATGGAGTTTTTCTGCCTCCTGCCCAAGAAGAAACCTCTCAAGCAGGAGGCAAAGTGATGTCTTTGCTCCACACCACTGCCCCAGAATGGGTGGGAGCATGGCAAGGAGATCACAGAAATTTCCCCCATCCTCCACACTGCATCTCAGGGCATTGACTCTATTTATTCAATAGGGACGAAGAAGACTTTATAAAAATCTTCCTTGGCCCCGTTGTGCAAACAGGATTGTGCCCTACAGTACAACTGCATATTGTCTCAGCTCAGAAAGTTGACCCCTTTGCACTTCAGGACACAAGCCCTGTTTGTGCAATGGGGACTCTTTGACAGTTGTAGCAAGCTGCAATTGGCTCATGATGACAGCTATCAGAGAGAAGCTATCATTTGTCCCAGTGATGTCCCCTGAGTACCATGAGGAGGAGCAAGCTAAAAGGAGGGGAAGAAAGGAATAAGGCTGATCATCTGCTGGACTCATAGTGGATGCTTGGGGATTTCCACCAACACATCATGGTAAATCACTACAAGAAGTTGACATTATGTACAAACCTACCCATCATTTAATTCAGAATCTGAGTCTTCCCTGGTACATTTTTAAATACTAGCTTCTATATCAGGATTACTTTAAAACAGATTTCTCCTCCAAGCCATGTAATAAGACATTATTTTAACAGGAATCCTCAGAAGGCTACAGAGTAGAATGTTTCCTTAATTCATGCTTATGTTACTAAAATGCCTTCTGCACAGTAGCCACCTTGTGGATATGTCATCTAACTGTTCTCTAGTTTTCATATTTCTTTCCATTTTTAAGGAGCTTGCTGCATATTTTGTTATTGGATTAATTATAGATGTGATACTTTGTTTAAATAGTGATATGTTATTGCAATGTTTTGTATTTCTTAATTTGTCATTATTACTTATTCTGTTTCTATCCCACCTTTTTTCCTTTCAAGGAATTTATTTATTTAGAATATTTATATGCCGTCCTGTCACAAAAGCCTCAGGACGGCTTACATAAATGAAGTACAATAAAATAAAATATAACATGAATAAATTATCGACCCACACTGGCTGCAGTTAAAAACATACAGGACACAATATTAAAACTTATTAAAATATTGCTGAAATAAAAAGGTCTTAACCTGGCACCAAAAAACAAATAACAACGGTGCCAGGTGGACCTCTCTGGGGAGCGCATTCCACAGATGGGGCGCCACCGCAGAGAAAGCCCTCCTCCGGGTACTTTGCCTCCTAATGTCTTTCACAGAGGGTTCCTGGAGGAGGGCTTCTGCTGCCGATCTCACGGGGAGGGAGGGCAAATATGGAAGAAGGCGTTCCTTTAGGTATCCAGGTCCCAAGCCATTAAGGGCTTTATAGGTAATAACCAGCACCTTGAATTGAGCCCGGACTTCGATGGGAAGCCAGTGAAGCTGATAGAGGACTGGGGTTATATGAGAATAACGCCCAGTCCTCATCAGCAACCTGGCTGCTCTGTTTTGCACCATCTGAAGTATCCAGACTGTCTTCAAGGGCAGCCCCACATAGAGCACGTTGCAGAAATCCAACCGGGAAGTAGCCAATGCATGTGTCACTGTTGCTAGGCAATCTTCCTCCAGGTAGAGATGCAGCTGATGGATTAGCCGAAGCTGAAGGAAAGCACTCCTTACCACCGCAGTCACTTGAGCTTTCAAGGACAGCTCTGGGTCAAGTAGCACTCCCAAGCTGCAGACCCTGTCCTTTAGAAGGAGTGCAACCCTGTCCAGGGCAAGGTCCAAGTCACCTACCCAGGAGGTCAATCCCACTACCAACAGGACCTCCGTCTTGTCTGGATTGAGCCTCAGTTTATTGGTCCTCATCCAGCCCATCACCTCGGCCAGGCACCGGTTCAGTACAGCCACTGCCTCACCTGGATCGGTTGAAAACGAGAGGTAGAGCTGGGTGTCATCAGCATACTGATGACTCCGCAGCCCAAACCTCCTGATGACTTCTCCCAGCGGTTTCATGTAGATATTAAATAGCAAGGGGGACAGAATGGAACCCTGCGGTACTCCATGGCTTAACTGCCATGGTGCAGAGCCAAAGTCCCCCAGCACCACCTTCTGGATTCAAGGCAGCTTACATAATTCTCCTCCTCTTGATCTTATCTTCCAACAAAAATCCTGTGAGGTAGATTGGGCTGAGAGTCTGTAACTGGCCCAGAGTCACCCAGGGAGATACATGGCTGAGTGGGGACTGGAACCCAGATCTTCTAAGACCCAGTTCTGAACTCTTATCCACTACATCATTAGAATTACGTATGATATTGAACTACTTCATTTACTGTTAAAATATAGTGCAATTTTGATAGTTTTTTACTTATAATTTTGCACTTATTGTCAGACACTTTGGCTTCTTTTCTGGGAGACAATGAAGTGTATAAATATGAAGTTTCATTTCATTTTGTATCTACCTTAGTAAGTAACAAAAATATAAAACTTACTTTGTGCATTCATGCACTTTCCCCAATTGCTGGAATAAACTGTTGGTTGCAGTAATTTGGTACTACAAAAGAAAAGGGAAAAAAATCTAGCTTTTAGCTCAAAAGGAAAAGCAGAAAAATCAACACTATCTTTATTCAGCTACAGAGTCATGAAACAATTATTTTAGTTCTAAAAATGAAAAGGAGCAGTTCTTTATTATAGGACTCGAATTCATCAATATTCACACTATCTTACTGATATATCTGACTGCAAACAAAATGCAACTTTTATATTGTGGTATCTACTTAATTTAGAAACCCTAGTCTGAAATCTCAGTAAGATACCTGGAAATTCAAACTTTTTAATGAACAGTGACATCAAGCCCTGGGAATTGCACATGTTGCAATTCTTACACAGTTGATAGAAACAATTAAATATAAATCCCCATAGGACATATGTTGTCTGCCCAAAAGTTACATCATGCAGTACAAAACTGTTTTTCTACAGAACAGGTAGCTTCCTATGAATGTTCAAATCCAAGCCAAAAAAGAGAGTACCTGGCCTAGAATGACATTAAACAGCAAATATGGGATGCCAAGAAATGCACCATCAAATCAATAGGATCCAGAAAGATTCATGTTTGGGGGCCATGGTGATGCTTGCAAGCACCAGAATTAATGTTTTACTGTGTAATTTAAGTGTTCATTTGATCATAGGGGATTTTTTTCTTGGTGAGGGAATCTAGTGTACAACTCATGTAAATTCCAGAAGATTCGTTTTAATTTTGCTGGATCCAGCTTTTCCAGACTACATGTTCTTATGGAACACATATGTATTTTCTGTGGGAGGAGCTGTGTGTGTGATTTCCATTTTTTCCCATGATAAAATCTGTGTGGTATATTTAGGCCACACATGAGCTTGGCCTGATGCATGCATGCATACACATCTCCCTTTTCCCCTCTGGACTGTTCCACTCCTCCCCGCACACCAAATATCCTTACCCAATGAGCAGTGGTGACCGTCTTATTTGTCTCTTGAGAAACCTAGATGCGGGTCAAGAAGCAACAGTGAGAACTGGACACGGAACCACTGATTGGTTCAAAATTGAGAAAGGAGTTCGGCAAGGCTGTATACTGTCGCCCTGCCTATTTAACTTATATGCAGAGCACATCATGAGAAACGCAGGGCTAGATGAATCACCAGTTGGAATTAAGATTGCTGGGAGAAATATCAACAACCTCAGATATGCAGATAATACCACTCTAATGGCAGAAAGTGAAGAGGAACTAAAGAGCCTCTTGATGCAGGTGAAGGAGGAGAGTGCAAAAGTTGGCTTGAAACTCAACATTAAGAAAACTAAGATCATGGCATCCAGTCCTCTCACTTCCTGGCAAATAGATGGAGAAGAAATGGAGGTAGTGACAGATTTTATTTTCCTGGGCTCCAAGATCACCGCAGATGGGGACTGCAGCCAAGAAATTAAAAGACGCCTGCTCCTGGGGAGGAAAGCTATGGCAAATCTAGACAGCATACTAAAAAGCAGAGACATCACCCTGCCAACAAAAGTCAAGGCTATGGTTTTCCCAGTTGCAATGTATGGCTGTGAAAGTTGGACCATAAGGAAGGCTGAGCGCCGAAGAATTGAGGTCTTTCAATTGTGGTGCTGGAGGAGACTCCTGCGAGTCCCCTGGACCGCAAGGCGATCAAACCGGTCAGTCCTAGAGGAGATCAACCCTGACTGCTCTTTAGAAGGCCAGATAGTGGAGATGAAACTCAAATACTCTGGCCACCTAATGAGAAGGAAGGACTCCCTGGAGAAGAGTCTAATGCTGGGAACAATGGGTGGCAAAAGAAGAAGGGGACGGCAGAGGATGAGGTGGCTAGATGGAGTCACTGAAGCAGTCGGCCTGAGCTTAAGTGGACTCCGGGGGATGGTGGAGGACAGGAAGGCCTGAAGGAATGTTGTCCATGGGGTCACGATGGGTTGGACACGACTTTGTGACTAACAACAACAACAAATGAGCAGTGGTACTTCTGTACTGGAGCCACTTGTTGCCAGTTTTAAGGCTGTTCATACATAGGATTATGCCTTTTATTCAATATTTAATCATTTTATTTGTACCCTGTCCTTCTACCAAGAAAAATAGAACTAAGGGCGGCTTCCAACCATAAATAAAACAAAAAAGCAATAATAAAACAAATACATTAAAAACAGTAAAAACACAGAAGCAACAGAATAAAAACAGCAACCAGACCAACAGATCTACTTATGTTTCTAGTTTGATTGAAGAGAAAAGTTGTTTCATGACAGTGAAAGAACAGCAGTCAGGGAGCAAAACCAGTCTCCTTTGGCAAAGAGTTCCACAGTTTGGGAGTGACCACCTGCAAAAGCCTCTTTTGCATTGCCACCAAGATGTTCGTCCATCATTTTTGATGAGGACCTTGAGATCTAACGGGTTGTGAGTTGTCCACGGTGTGTCCGCAGGTGGCTGATAAGGCCGATATGGGCACGGAGTGTTCTGCCACATGTCAGGCAGACATGTGTGGGCACCACTGTTGCAACATTTGCAACTCTGGCTTTACGGAGTGCTCGCTTCTCTTGTGCTATTGTTGTCCTTCTGGCTTCAGAAGTTTGGCAGCCTTGGTGGATCAGTGTGCGCCATGTCGATCGGTCTTGTGCCAGGGTCTCCCTGGAGGTGGTGTCGAGACTTGAGAGAGGGACTTGAGAGAGGCTTTCAGCGTGTCTTTGTATCGCTTCTTTTGCCACCAAAACATGCTTTTGAAGGCAGTTTGTTGTCTCAAAAGAACAACTTCTATTAAAGCTCTTATGACCTGGCCAGGTTTGTTTGGAAAAAGAGCATGATTCAGGTAGCCTGGTTCCAATTTGTATAGGGCTTTATAGGCCACAACTAACACCTTGGATTCTGTGATAGGATTTCTGGTCTGTTGTCTGGTCCTCTTGCCTTCTAAGCAGCTTGCCTCTCATCTCAAGAAGTTTCAGACTCATGGTGAAACACTTCCCTCTCTTGAATGGCAACATTTGGAAATTTACCAAGTGAACTGCAAATCTCTTTCACCTACTTGCCTGTTCTTACACTTTCAACACATCATTTGATTTCTTCTGAAAGTAAACTGTCATTTTTTCCTGAAACTCTTATGCAAGTACATAGACCTCCCAGCATTTATCTCCAGTACTTAGAGATCTGACAGCAAGGGGTAAATTTAAGCTTCCTGATTATATGGAGTGTTAAACTGAGAGAACCTAATAGTTCATATTCAGAAAGTGACACACAATGTAGGAATCCGACTACACTCAGTCTGACTACATTGCTCCCCCAGCTCAGTTTTGTCTATGCTGTTGGGCAATGGCTTTCCAGGTTTGCAGATGGGGGAATCTTCCCAGCCCTCCCTTGAGATGTTGCGGTTGGACCTAGACCCTTGTGCATACAATGCAAGTGATTACCAGTGTGAGGTGTGGTGTAGCGGTTAAGAGCATGGGTCTGGGACTCTAGGTTCCCCGCTCGCCATGGAGCCAACTGGGTGACTTTGGGCCAGTCACAGACTCTCAGCCCAACCTACCTCACAGGGTTGTTGTTGTGGGGATAAGATGGTGGAGGAGAATGATGTAAGCTGCCTTGAGCCCTTTGTAGGAAAAAGGCAGGATATAAATCGAAAAATAAATAAAATAAAATAAAAAATTACCACTGAGCTTATGGTTTGAGGTTCTGTCCATAAATCTTATATTATCAGATTGGATGGAGTGGTATTAATTCACAAAAGTACCCCTCTAAACTTAGCTTTTACAATGCCATAATACCTGGCCTAGTTTACCATTATTTGTTGCAAACTGAGGCTTATCCTTTAAGCAATCACAAGCTGCAAACTGGTTTTTTTCTTGCAAAATTTTCTTTATTGCTCCCAAGTACAAATCAAGTTGTGTTAGACTACAATTCCCAGCCTCCCCCAGCCAATATAGCTAGCTGGGGAAGCTTGACATTTTCATCTAACACATCCAGAAGGCAGCAAATTGTGGAAGGCTACTTGAGATGGCAACATATATTACTTTACTTTCTTCACAGTGCAGCCAGATTGCCCTTTGCAACCTGATGCTCTCCAGATGTATAGGACTGCAGCTCCCATAAACTGGGCTACAGGTTGCAGTATATAAATTTAAAAGTAAATAAATAAATCACCCAGAACAGATCTCTGAGCATGCACAGAGCAGTTTGTTGATCCAAAGCTATGAACATGCCTGAGCGCCAGCCCCTTGGGGAGGGTTCTCTGGGAACAAGAATGCCTCCTCCCCATATACTGCTCATTCAACTGAGCCTCCCACCTCTGCTGCTGATGCCTTGTCATGGGGTCGGGGGGGGGGGCTGCATCTGAGAATTCTCATCCTAGCTCCCACTGTGTACATCTTGGTTGTTTCCAGAAACTTGTCTGGCTTGGTTTAAGCATCTGGCCTTGAGATAATCACTTCTGCCTCCTTCATCTCAGAATCCTGACCTAGCTCATCCTCCACAATTACACTTTAATTTGTTTCACATTCCAATACTGAATAATCTGGGATGCAGCCAACAAGCCATGAGAACCATTTCCCAAGATTTCTTTCTCAGTCTCAACAGCCACAGTGTGGTAACCATGCAGCATGGTTTAGCATTATGTATGAATCAGCCAATTTTTATAAGAATTTGAAGTACGCATTGCAATGAATGACTGAGACTAAAATGATTCAACATATTCTTTCCTACAGTGAAATGTTTCCCATTTTGCTCAATAGTTGAGACCTAGAATACTGTTTTACCTGATGAAAACAAAACCTGACAGCAAAGCAAAATGGAGGATAAGAAAAGAAGGAACATGCTCACTCAAGCTGCCATTTTACTGTAATTGTCCTGGAGCATCATTGAGTTAAAATTTGTGGGGTGTCTGGATGTATGTAGGACAGTGGTTCCCAACCTTTTCTATGCCCCCCCCCCCAAATGTTTATGTTTGCACTTGCTGTCCTTTTCCTCTCCTCCCTTTTTGTTTCTACAGGGATGATTCAATTGCCACACTGAATTGGGAGGATGGACTTGGTGACAACAGGAAATTCTTCATCTGTTGGACATTTGGGATGAAGAGAGCAAGGAGGGAGAAGGATGAAAGGAAGGACACAGCAGCAGTCAAGGGGCTTGGGCAACTTGTAGAAGCTTCAGTTGCTTTTCTGCCTCTCTGCTCCCCCACTTATGGCTCCCCCCTCTGACTTGCAAATGCCTCCCATCTTCCTTGCCCTTGAAAGAGGAAGTTTTTGGGGTGTTTTCAAACCCTCTTGATTGACTCCATTGCCCTCTTGCTCAAGAAATGACTAGCTAAACTGCATGTCTACTCTGAGGTAAATCAGGTAATTTTCAGTGGCCTAACAAGTAAATCACATTGACTTCAGCAGAGCTAACTAATGGGGGACAGAGTTTGCAGTGGAGATAGCAGTACTTGCTTGCCACTGTATAGAGGAAATGTTAACAGTAGCCAACAATAACAGTGCAATACACCCTCCCCCACACAGATGCATCTAGAAAGGAGTTTGCAACTGAGAAATGGCACAAGACTGAAATATCTCCATAACACATCCTGCATAATTCCACCCCCTTGGTGAGGGAAGCTGTTAAGCTCTCCCAGGTTACCTGGTGGGCAGCTTTCCTTTGGTGAAGAAATGAGGAGAACTTACACAGAACACTTTGTGCAACACACAGGCAGAGTGAAATAAGGGGTGCTTGGCTGTGTTTCCAAAGGCACTTTGTACTGCAACTTTAACCATCCTCAGCTCGTCTATGGTCACTAGGTTCCTCATGGGGTGGAGCACTGCAACTCATGAACGGTGATTTTCCTGCCAGTGTAAAGTTACTTTGTGCTTCCATGGGAATGCATTTGGGAAGTCCCACCCACATGTGAAAGGTTATGAAAAGCAGTATGTGGCATTATGTAGGAGCATGTGCAGTGAGAGCCTTGGGTGCCATCTAGAAGACAACATTCCACAGTGCTGGAATATAATCTTTGTGTAGAGAAGCCCTTAGTTACAGGGGATTCTTTCTGCAACGGGAAATCCATTATAAAAATCTTTCTGTCCCAAAAGAAGAGATTTCTTATTAAAATCATGGAGCATAAATACTACTCCCTGAGAGGTGTTCTATATAGTAATACAGTAGAGAATTGTATTTGCACTGCAGTTCAAGATACAATCAACAATGCCAGGACACAAAGAAGGGCTGCTTTCTAATAGTTCAGTTGGAAGAGAAATGGATCACTGCTTCATCCAACTCAGTGTGATTTATTTCAATGAACAAAGTGGTGCCAGCAACCAGCAGCTCCTTTCATGTAAACAATATCTACGCCTTTATTTACACATCATTCTGCCTGGCAATATCTTATCAGTGTTTTAACTCCTATCACAGAATTTTTCTGTCTTACTTTCATCACTTTTGTTTGCCAGTTGAAGCCTATTGTTCTAAGTTATCAAGCTTAGAACTAAACTGAACAATCTCTTAAAGAGACAACTGTGCAACCTTTAAAATATAAGCTAAGTTTTACATGAAACCTGAAATATGGCATTTATTCGAAAATTACATTTTAATGTACAGAGAAAACTTGACTAGATAAGGAACACTTTAAGTGTCAAGAATCGCAGTTTTATAATTTCAAGAAGCTATCATGGCCTTTACTGAAACTTTAGAAGTTACAGATAATACATTAAGTTTCATGCACAGTTGCACAGATTGGCTATCAGGAAAGGACAAATGTCACTATGCTAGTTTAATGAATTCCAGAGACTGGCATAATTAAAAGTGAACATAGATGTTCATTTACTACGGTAATGAATATTGCCTATTATAATGCCTTTTATGAGGAGCTGTCCTTGAAGATGACCTGGAAGCTTCAGTTAGCATGAGACTGCTAGAACATTAATGGATGTAACCAGACGGAATCATATTATAGCAATTCAAAAGAAGTTACTTCTAAGCCCAGTTCAAGGTGCTGGCATTTACCTCCAAATATCTGTCTCTACCTGTATTTGTCTGCTCATGTCTTAAGAACTACAAGGGATCCTACTCTTAAGGTGCTGTACCACAAGTGGTAGAGCAATAGATTTGTCTGTTATGGCACCCCACTGATAGAACATGTTCTCCATGGAAATCTAGCTGGCACTGAACTTGCAATTGTTTTGATGCCAAATCAATTTTTTCCACTGTATGTCTGGGCATTTTAAGCTGGTCAGTGTATTTACTGGTGTTTTGTATCCCCTTTTATTGCTTTGTAATGACTGCATTTTGTGACTGTGTGACATAGTTTCTTTAGCAAAATGTTTTGTTCTGTCTATATTGGTAGGTTTTAAAATACTGCTAGATATGATGGGCACATGCATATTTATCTAGTTTTCTTTAGTGCTGAACAATGTGCTTAATCTAATGCAGAACAGAGCTTAAACACTAGAGAGAATGGTAAGAGATCAAAGACAATAAGTTATGCAGTTTTTCATTCACTTACGACAAATCAGAATGCTGCTTTGGCAGGAATCCAAAGTACAGCTACATTGCTGTTGGGTTTTTTCCTCCGCATCTAGCAATACCAGTTTCTTTTTTCATTGGTATTACTGCAACCAACTTGCAGCACACTTTGAAAGGAGTTGTGAATTCTCCTCCAAGCCAAGCTTAAATGGATATTTCCCATAAAGCCTTGAATGAGGAAAAATATGTGCATTGTCATTATCACACTGACTTGAAATTGCTGCAGCCATCCCAGCAGCAATATGGAAAGTAACTTCAACAGCATGGGAAAAGCTGACCAGCAGCTACTGTGAGAGATTTTGCTGGCAAACAGAAGGGAAAGAGTAGCAGCACAGGGAAGCACTCCATTAAAACTTACTGAATCATCCCATAGACATCTCTGTCATCTATCATTTATCATCTCTATATTAGAAGGTACTGAAGAGGAAAGTCATCATGTACTGACTTCATATAAATGAAAAACGTGCCATGAGTCTTGCAGAAGACCAACAAAGGTCATATTTGTTTGTTTAGTATATTTATATCCTATCTTTTTTCTTCCAAGAAACTCAAGGCAGCTTATATAATTCTCCTCTTCTCAGCCTTACCCTCACAACAACAACCCTGTGAAGTAGGTTGATCCTAGAGTCTGCAACTGAGCCATAGTCACCCAGTGAGCTCCATGGCCAAGTGGCGACTAGAATCCAGATCACTTGAGTCTCAGTCCCACATTGTTAATCACTGTGCCCCACTTCTCACATTATTGCATAAGTTTCTATAGACTACAGCAAGGGCAGTGCTAAGGGTAGGCATTGTTGGGCACTTGCTCTAGGAGGTGCCCACCAACCAGATTCCCCCGGAGTTGCTTTTCCTTTTCTTCACTGCAACCCATTTGTTCACCTGCCTCTCATTCTGGCCTAGGCAACAGGTGAGAAGGAGGGGCAGTAAATATTGAACAGTGCCAGTGAGAAGGAGAAGCAGATACCAGTGCCTACAAGCTGTGGCTCCATGCCTGTCAAGCAACCAGGTGGTTGCAATTGACAAGTAAGAGGATGAAGAGCAATAGTAGCTTGTGATGAAGACAATGAGATGGTAAGGAATCTTCAGGCAATTGAGCAGTATAAAAATGTATTTAATAAATAATACATGGTAGATCAGCAATGTAGAGGCCCACTGAAAGTGTTTCACCTTAGGGCCCTCAAGTCCTGAAGTGGCACTGGACTACAGTCCACTTTATCAGATGCTTGAAATCCTGAGTTGCATCATGTACACATAGTTGGCCTTGGGAAGTGGAATTAGTAAGCAGTGAGATCAAAGGAAACTAAAATGCAGAAAGTGCAGGTATATTTAAAGAAGATGCTATATAAGCAACCAGCCAGGAGTCAAAGGCTCAGTAAAACATATGGGACTTGAGCCATACAGACTGAATTCCCAGGTTGGGGAAAGGATTTAAGGACTTACTGTGAATTTGCTAACAAGGACTATGCAAACAGTACCCTACTAACAAAAACTTCAGCCAGCATGTCTTGTTTAAGTTTGATGGCAGACCTTTCCTTCCAAAGTGAACTAGTAGAATCAGTCTCTGGTTCTGAAACAACATTTACTAACATGAGAACTTCCTCTTATTTAGATTCTTTATAAATATCTTAAATGGAAAAGGTATGTATAAAGAGAGGTGAAGAAAGTATTACTGGTATGAGTTCTGGCATTCTGCAAGCACAATTAAGGCTGCAACTATTAACACTTACTGGGGAATATCTCCAATGAACAGAGGCAGACATACTTCTGTGTAAATGTAAATATTATGCTCTTAGAGGGACAAGCAATCAATATAAATATTTCTGGGTCCTAATGGACAACCCAGACAGCAGAGTCAATGTTCCACAAATGGTCCACAGGGACACCTTGATATGAATTTGACTCTGGGGAACAAGGTACAAAAACAATGACATGTGAAGGCTAGCAACTGCCATGGTAGTTGCTATTGGTGCTGCCCATGTATGAGCCCCCTTGTCTCTTTAGATTCAAGTTATATAAGATTTCCTAAGTTAAAAATGGATGAGAACCACTAGAAGAGAAGCAAAGCCTTTTAAGCTATGGCATCTGAGTTCTGAGATTAAGATGCAACTGGACAGCCATCTGAGAGGAATGATTTAACCTGGTGTCCTGCACTGAGCAGGGGGCTGAACCCAATGGCCTTCTGGCCCCTCCCAACTTTACTATTCTAAGAATTACCTAATTAAATCACCTCCTTGTTCATTTGTACAAAGGTTGCAGCTCACTTCTTGTAGCTCTTATCTGGGAGCTACCCAATTAAAGCCATCCAGACTTTAATTGCTTTTAGTTAATACACTGCTGCTGGATCATTATCCTGATATTAGTAATTTTATTTGGAACTCTGTTCTTTATTCTTTACTCTGTGTTATGGTTTAATTATGGTAAGCATGTCACGTGGGTTGTAGCAGGGGAAGTGGAATATGCATGGTTATACAAAATGAGCAGATATGGACTTTCAGTACTAGCCTTTACAGTAAACTTAGGTACAAGCTGAAGGTGAGTTGGAAAAATGAAAAGCTGCAGGGAGAAATGAAGGAAGCAAGCAAAATGCTGGGGCATCTGGAGCTTTCTGCAACTTCCCTTCCCTTACCTCTGCAAATTTGTCATACTTTTATTTGGTTGGATTTTAAAATGGCAATTTGAGAAAATACCCTGTTCACATATATCCTCCGCTCAGAATATATATGTTTATAGAACTGATTCATAATTTCTTAGAGCAGATTGAATTGCTCATGACTCATAACATACTGTAAAAATAGTTGTGGTTTAACGGTTTATCTACTGGAGCAGTATATAACTGCAGAATGCAACCCCAGCACTTGTCAGTTTCAGAAATACTGAAGAGCAGTTGACAACTTGACTATCTCAGTGAAGAACCCATGGGTCAGGAGGCTTTAGATTTATGATAATGTAACAGAATTACTTTCAGTTTAAGTTTGTGCATTGGTTAACTTTTTTGTGGTTCTAGTAGTATGCAGAGTAGTGGGTCATAAGTGTACCCTATTCAATATACCCAAATCATCTATTTTTCTCAAACATTTCATTAAATGACCTTAAGTTTTGCTCTGTCATGTTGAATTATGAAATCTAGCATTGAAGTTGGTTGTAATACAATTTGTTACCAGTATAATTTGTTGTGGGGAAAAAGTTCAGTCAAATGTTGCAAGCTATCCCTACTCAAAGAATAAGCACCATTTAAAACTGTGAAATAATTTACTCTAAAACTTAAATGTAATCTCTGTTTGCTATTAGACCAACAAAATAAGATTCAGAAAGCACTTCTACCTCCTTAGATAAAGGATAAGGTAATTAGAAGATGGAAAATACTTTCCCATCAGGATTTAAAATTACTTGCACATCAGTTTATATTTAAAGGAAATATGATCTTAGAATAACTGTTCCAAAGAGTGCCTTTGCAATTAAAACACTGAAAAATGACCATAGAACTAGCAACATCATATCAGTGCTGTGTCTGGGTCACAGTGTTGATACAGGAGCTAGATCAGGAGTCCCCAACATTTGTGATATAAATTCACAAATAGATTAGCTGGGACAATTTATCCTTCCTAAATTCTGTCTCTATTCACCAATAGTCCAACTGATTCACCTCACCTTTGCAACCATAAGAATCTTATTTCACCGTACTCATATTGCCTTTCCATGAGACTAGGCCAATTTTCAGCAATTACCTTGTAGGCCCATATGCTTTATCGACAGAATACACTGCTATTTAGTAGTAAGGTGTCTTTTGCTCTCACGCTCAGAATGTGTTGCTCCCTCTGAAATGCGTGTAATCCATGAAGAAATGCAGAAGAAGAATATCTAAAGAAGATTGTGAAGAATAATTCTTAAAAATCCTTCCAAAACCCCTCTATAAAAACTATATCTTCCATATGAACTATAGTATCTGTGCAGAATGTTCTCTTACATTCTGATAGTGAGTTTTTCTCTCACCCAACAGAAACTTTGGATGAGATGTCCATTCAAGTAACATTAAATTAATTTAAACTTAAGTATATTAACTAAAGCAAATATGAAGCAATATACATTTCAAATGACAAGGATCTCAACTAGTACATTTACTTCGCTTGTTATATTACATACATAGGCAAACAAAAGGAGGGTTGGCGATCGATAACAACAGACTCTCTTCCCAAGTTATCTGAAAATTGCAAATATACTTTTAAAGCATATAATATAGGCAGACATATAGCTTATTATTGGGATCTCTTCTCTCTCCCTTATCCTAGCACAAGGAATCTCCGTTGTATCACATCATTTTTAAGCTTTTAACTGGCATCCCTAGGTAAACATCACATTTACTACAGGGCTTTGCTAACTGCTTCACTGACAGATGGCTAAGGACTCTTGAGTGAAGTGCTATTCTTTCTGCAAAATGCTGTTTTTTCCTTTGGTTATATGTGCGGAATATCAGCTTTACTCTTTCTCTGAAATCAAAACCTGAGTAGTTTATGCTACTGTAATTCATGCCAGTTATATGATAATTAAAAGAGCATGGAAAGCTATACTACATATTAAGAGTTAAGGCCATTCAGACAATGCATTTATACATGTATAAATATTTACTACCTTGTGTTAGTAGCCTAGATGTTTAAAGAAACAAAATGAAGAGCAGTGGCTGTAAATCACCAAATTTTATATTTAAAGATTTATTTCCTCATTCTATTACCTCTTCATTTCTACTCTTACTTCTGTATCCCATGTTCATGTAACATATGAGGCCATGCTTCTTCAAGTTCATAATTTATACCTCTACTGCTGTTTTGCTTACTATGTCTCTTCCCTTTCTCTTGGCTCAACAGAAGTACATCTACTGTTAGGCCCTCATGTCCATGTAGCATTTCATGAAGTCTATAAACTGCCAACAGAGTGTTCACTGGTACATAGAATTTAGAAGCAACATAGCTCCCACCTGCAGGCATTACAGTTGGCATTCAACAAAATAGGGCTAGTACTGACTTCTGCTGCAGTCATATTCTACACCTATGCTGAACATGCTTCCCTGAGATTATTAAATAAGCTGTCTCCTTCTATTAAGTACTTCAACCTAAACCCTTTTAGCTACTCCCCCAAATGATTTATCTGCACTATCTGCTACCAGATTATTCCCCTACCTTTATCATTAAATACATTTTTAAGTCTCATACTCAGCTTACTTAGTTTATAAACCTACTGTGCAGTCAACCCTATCACTTTTGTGTTCTGTTCAATGTCTGGTTCACATTGTTGATGGGTTGCTAATAATAACCTAAAAAATGAACAACACATGCAAGAGGCAGATGGCTGGTTGCCAGAACAAAACCTTATTTTTAAATCAGACTTAAGTCTTAGTCATATGTAAAAAGAAAGTACTTATGGAGCTAGAAGAGAAGAGCTGCTTGCCATTCTAACAAATTAGCACCTTACATAAGCCCATGAAATACAGCAAGTTCAGAGAAGGTCCCCTGGAATTCATAATCACAAGCAGGACTGGATATAGCCTGTGAGATTTTTGTTGTTGCCTATTACTGCTCCAAGCTACTCAACTTTCTGCTGTGGTAATAAGCAGGTGAGACCCTGCTGTCATGCTCTTTATTCAGTAGGGTCTGTCAGAAGAGCATGTATCAAAAAGTGATGCCAACTCGTTCAAAGATAGATGTTCCTGTGATTTTTTTCTCTCTCCTTGCTTCACATTATTTGTTCAGTCAACTCTAGGAGACTTCCTGCATCCAAAGGAGGGTTCACAAGGAGGAAAGCTGTCACAAACAATAGGATTCAGCAAGAGAAAGCAAGCATGTTCTCAATCTAAATATCTGGCTCAAAGAACAACATACAGATTCTCTGGACAGCTGAATCATAAGGAAACACAGTCTTTTCCTTTGACAGGTATGCTGTGAGTTACATTCTCACTAGACATGTCCACCATGAGCTGGGTTACTTTTAAAGTAGGTTGACTGACATAAATCTTATGCACTGAGTAATATTTGCTTACAAGCATAAAAACTGGCATATTTCTAGGATTTCAATCCCATACCCCCTTCTTGGGTGGGTATGAGCTTGAAATGATTGGGATTTACTTGTGAGTAGTCCCATCTAGGATTGCACCTCTAATGCAGAGGAAATTGATTTTTGAGTCCATTTTAACATTCATAATCTGCCACAAATACAAATGCTGCAAAATGCAGTCAATGTTGCCAAACTCATTGCCCAAAATGTGTGTCCATCTACACTAATGAAGCAGTAAGACCATAATGACCAGGATTTATGCCAGTCAACCTATATATAAATTCTGGCTTGGCTCCGAAGATACATTAACTAAAGGAATTGTTTAGAAGAAAAAGTTCCTCATGCCTCCTGCAATTCTTTTTTTTTTTTTTTTTTCCAAAAGGTCTCTCTGAAGAGCCAGTGAAGGTCCCTGGACAATGTGGCATAGGATGCAGAGGTAGCTAGAGGAGGAAGGGATGAGAAAACTTCCTTCCATGCACTTCCTTAATGTTTCAATCCTATTCCATTTACCTGGAAGTGCCATTGAACTCAATGAGACTTACTTCTGAGTAGAAATGTGTAGAATTGTGCTGTGAGTTAACATGGAGGGCAGATTCTGGCAGTTCCTCTTCCCCAGCAGCACTCTACAAAACATCCCACACTGGGAAATGGCTCTTGATCACCCAGAGAGCCTGGAATGGAGGCAGAGGGGGCTGCAGTTGGCAGTAGAATTTTTCTTCTGTGAACTTCGTCCTTTACTAATCCAAACTTCTGCCTTCACTCTTACTTTCAATTTCACCCAATTATGCATGGAAAGAATAAGTAAGTTTCCCCTAGATGGAATTCATAGTGTTATGAGAAGAAACACTAAAGTACTGATGGCTTTAACAAGTTGTTACACCTTTCTCTAGCTATTAGGTATATAGCTAGACACAAAGCAAACAAATGAGCAATGATTTGGAGGTTCTGTAGTCAGATGCATAAAAACGGATACAGAACAAAGTGACATTTGATTGAGTGCACCCTCTCCTGCATTCTGTTCCCTTTTGAAACAGGGCCCATCCCAGATTACACTGCTATTCATAAATGGACTTTTATAACGTCTACACATTAAAATACTAAACCTTTTCAAAATGACCATGAACGGTATTAAGTGCCAAATTAAGTGCTTGGACTTTCTCTCTAAAGCAATATCCCAAAGCTTGCATGGATATTATTCAATAATATCCTAACTTCACAAGCCTATTTTCCTTATCTAAAAAGTTACATTTTTAAAAAAAATAAATCATGTTTTTAAGAAACAGTAAGTTATAAAGGCAACATAATAGCAATTCTTCATAGAGATGTTATTACAAGTAGTTTTTTTCATCTACTAATGAAATCCAAATTTAGTTTAAAATTACAATGTATCTGTATTTGACTGCAAGCTAGAGAATGTGGATATGAGGTGCAGCTGAGTGTGGTTGCCTCAGTACAAACAGATTTCCAACATACAGACAGAATGTAAGAACATAGCCTGCAATATAAGCAGCACCACTGAAGCAATTTGATATGGCTGTCTAGGAAATAGGTCTTCACTGTCAATCATGTATCAAAATAATGTCTCCTACATATTTTGGCTTGTTTTTAAAGTTGTTCTGCTCTGGAACAGATTTTTGTGCTATGCAAAAAGCTGCAGGAGGAGCAGGGAGGGGATGGGGAGAGAGATCCTAACATTCTAATGGGCTTCGCCTGGATTTTTACTCAGAAGTAAGTCCCACTGTGTTCAATATATGTTCCAAGTAAGCATGTTTAGAACTTCAGCCTAAGACTCATGGAAAGACATGGGATTTATTAGTTGTTGCTCATTTGTGACTAAATCCCACTGAAACCAGTAGAACCTGTAATGTTTGCTGGACCACAGTCTTTGCATTTTACTGTTTTAACTGTGTGGTAGGGGAACCTAATAGCAGCCTATTTAATTTAAGGAAAAAACAGTTGAAGTCCTCATTTTTAATACATTAGTTACAGAAAGGATTTCTACCACCCAGTTTTTTCACTTTCTACATGGCAGCATCAGCCATGCATTGCTAATAGATGCAGTCTGCTCTGCTGTTCCATCAGGCCACTGCACAGAAACTGTCCTTTAATCGGGTTTGGCAGCAAAAGATGCTTGACATTAGTCATTGCTCCTTGAATCTCCCTTGTTATGATGACACTTCCACATACCTGCTTTCTTCAATACTTTTGGGAGTACTGGTGTGTTGACATGCTACTGCTAGTTCAAACATACTAGCAGGATTGGCATAAGGGGAAGATCAACCATCATTCAAGTTCTTATAGGGCAGCTTTAACCAGTGTTGTTAAGAAGCAAAATGTGTGTTTAATAGATGCTTCCTGCTTTGCTGTCAGGTTTTCAGTTACTATTCTTAAGAACATGCATGCAAATAACAGGTGGCATTGCCTCCCTTATTCTAACATTTTCTTCTTTGCCTAAAACTCCAAATTGTAGGAAATTTTATCCCAATTTTGCAACATGTTCCAAGTATTGAATTTGGGAAGGGTGTCTACAACACATGGTATACCTGTGATCACATCATCTGATTCTTACACAGTACAGTCACTATGAAACCCTGTGAAATTTATCTGGATGGTACAGGGCTCCTTCTAGCACAGATGCAGAATAATTCTGTATGGATCTGACCAAAAGGATCAGTGTTGAAGCAGGAGTATAGCACTTAAGTATATAACCACTGATCCTCTTTGGCAGTCTTGCCCAACCTTGTGCCTACGGCCAGTCGCTTCCTTTCAGCCTAACCTACCTCATAGTGGTTTTGTTGTGAGGATAAAAAGCAGATGTATAGGCCACCTTGGGTTCCTCACAAGAGGAAAAAGCCAGGTATAAATCCCATGCAATAATAAAAAATAATTAACACACAGGAAATGGCATAATACTCAGTTCATTGGTCCAACCTATCTAGCACAGCCAGCACTGATGGAGAGCAGCTTTCCAGAGTTTCAAGCAAGAGCATTTCAAGTCCTAACTGGAAATCCCAAGCAAATGAATCTGGAGCCTCCTGGCTGCAAAGCAGCTGCTCCAACACTCAGCCATCACTCCTCTACTGATTGATCTCTATGGCTACAAAAGGAAATACGTTTGGAACCTTGACACTAACTTTTGAGAGTTACAATTACAAGATGACTAAGCTCAAGGTATTATGGAACATCTGTCTGTTTTTCTTTTGTGAAGACCCACATGATTTTCAAATTTTAGAAACACTTAAGTGGCTAAAACAGAGCAGAAGCAGACAAGATACACTAGGCTAGAATTAACTGCCAAATTCAAAATACAATTCAGCAAAGCAGCCTGAGCAATGCAAGTAACAGAATAAATCCAGATGAAGATAGGATAGTCCGTATTACCTTTGGAATGATTTATATTTAGATAAAACTTTGTATTTCTTTAAGGTCATTTTGCTAATGCCAAACTTCTGCTGCTTGTGAAGGAGCTAAGTATGTATTACATATGTATTAAGTAGGTAAGTACTAAATACATATGGTAACTATGTAGTCAAAATAGAGCTGAGGTAAATGAGAAAGATGCCAGCATGCCCAAGGGAACTCCAAGAGTAGCAGAAGTAGAAAAAGAAAACTTCAGGAAATCATCACCAACTAAGGGCAAAGAAAAACTGCCCATCAAGAACTATTCATGTTCAGTGGCCATAGAATGCTGAATGCCTGCTGGAGGGCTGGAAAGGACAGACACAGAGGGGGAGAGGGAGGAGGGAATGAAACAGAGTATCCTGGAAAAGGGTATTGCCAGCTGACTACAAGCTTGAACTCCATGCTGCAACACTGTGTTGCAGGCACCACATGTTATGACTAATAACCACAGTCCTGTCCTCCATGATAATCATGATAACAAAGCAAAACATTTGGCTGAAGACAATGGCAAATTAAAGGCATCCACCACAAAGAGTTGAAGATATTGTTCATACACTAAAACATACAATGCGGTCACATATACTCAGGCCAGGCACATGTCCCACTGATTTCAAGGAAGTTTACCTTTAAGATTATGTCTTAATCTGCATAAGATTACATTTTGAGGGTAGAATCATATGTATGCTTAGGAAAAGAAGGTCCAACACCCAACATTTCCTCAGCCCCTGGGAGGCTGGTCTTGCTAAAGCTCTTGCAAACCCTTGATGCTTGCAAGACATTACTTCAGACATTAAGGGGACATAGGAAACAATACACTCACCAGGCTGTGCAAGACCTTAGAATTTATCTTACTTTTATAGTTTTGAAAACAGTTCTCATTTAATGCATTCAGTGCAATATTAAATTCAGCATAACTTTGTGGTCAGGTGAGGATACAAACACATGCATTTAGATGTGCCTTGTTAGAAAATATCAGCATTATATGTTTCCTCTACTATAAAAACAAGAATTGGTTTAAATTAGGCTTTGCAAATTTCTTGACAATTAAAAACATCACTGGTACCATGTCTCTGCCATATTCCAGTAGATTTGGTAGCACAGAACTGAGCAGACAGAACAAGATTTCCTGGAAAAGCATAACCTACATACCTGCTGCTTCTGAGACCAGCTGGAGATAACAAATACATCAGTGTTTGAGG
The DNA here is from genome assembly GCF_004798865.1 of Varanus komodoensis. Taxonomy (NCBI): domain Eukaryota; kingdom Metazoa; phylum Chordata; class Lepidosauria; order Squamata; family Varanidae; genus Varanus; species Varanus komodoensis. The sequence continues at coordinate 20,540,599 of NW_025335438.1, forward strand.
GCACAAGGGAACACTGGATGTTAACTAGCTGCTGAGGTCACAGCAGTTAATGTACCATTCAAACAGCTGTGCACATTATTTCCTAAATCTTTTATTAAAGACACACACACAGTCTCTCTCTCACTCTCCAGCTTAATAACCAGATCTAAGTAAAGCATTTAACATGATTAAATCATCAGCCTTTGCTGATCTTATGCTAGAATAATCCGAGGATTCACTGTAACTCAAAGGAGCCAGAAGTTATTATTTCTACATTGAGCAGTAGTACTGCTCATGCATAATGCCTGACTCTAAGTAGCTTGTTTAACTATGCAAGTTTGAGACAAGGGGAAATGAATAGTCAGAGCAGCAGGAACTATTTTCATTGCTTTTGTGCTGGTTCTATGATAGCCAGGAGCTCATTCATACTTGGGTTGTGCTTGGTTTGTTAAGGGAATTTCTGAACAGTTCAGCCTAATGTTATAAAATGAAATAAAAATTGTTCCCAGTCCCCCAGTGTATATGCAAAGCAAGATGCTTAATCTTTCCCACTTGCAAACATGTTTAACCTTTTAGATTTGAATTATGAATTTAGCTGTTCAAGTTTAGAACATCTTAAAATAGATAATTGACAAGTAAATCCTGATGCTCAATGAAATCAAATACAACTCCTCCATATACTCCCTTCACATTAGTTGCTTGCCAAGGTTATTTTTGCACAAGTGTTTTCGCCTTCTACAAAAAGAGCCCAAGCACTGGTGCAGTTAGGATCGTTTAGACTGGAGGTTTCCAACCATTTTGAACCCATGGGGAACACTTGTAAATTTCAGAACTATTGTTGGCACCATTGCAAAATGCCTAATTGGTGGATTGTCACTTTGGCAGCTACCTGTCATGTCTATGGATCTTACAGTGCATCTCATTCAGCATAAGATTTGTGTTCTATGTCTATTGGACAGTGCAGTATCTCTTTAGGAAAGGATTGTCTAATTCAGCCAATTATCAGTAGCGTGATACAACATATGTTTTGGCAATGCCTACTAGTTGCTTCTCTGGTGGTAGAACTAACACATAGATGAATTTGGTACTGGAACAGCCTTTAATATTCATTGTCGTACAAAGTTTTTAAAGTTATTTACCTACTACATGGAAATTAGCAAATGGTCAGTGTAAACAAATTCTCCATGCCCTTTTGACAGCTAGAAAATTGATATTACAAAACAAGATAAACACTTAGCTCCTATTGTACAATGGAGTGAGGACCTTACGTATTTATTTCTATATTACCCCCACAGTTAAGGCTCTCTAGACCTTATAATGCTTTCAGTATATGAACAGGTGGCATACAGATGCCAACTTCAAATGGATTTTTATTTGGTTGTAAGATGAGACTCCAAACTTAATGGTCTTTTGAGGGTCTCCATCTTAAGATGGTAATGGATATTAATTCACCTATGTCAAACTGTGCTAGACCAGTCCTGCTACATCTGGGGCCCCTCCTGTTTATTGGATCAACTGACTGCTTTTACTCTAAAATAAAAGCAGCCTGGTTAGGCACACCCATTGAAACAAGTATTTCCCTTCACGTGGACTTTCACCATGTGATATCCTGTGCCAGTCATTTACCAGAATTACAGCACCCCAGTCCAAAGATGGTTATGTATACCACACTCAGCTAAACACTTGAGGTTGTGGCTTATGTTTTTGCCTGCTAAAAGAATGGGTGGGATTAGTCATGGTGGCCACTGGGCAGGTGCTCAGAAGGTAGAAAAATACTGAAGGCCTCGAGTTCAAAACAGTGTTCTGTGGCCAAAGAAACAATATTTGAATAAAAATCCAAAGGCTAACCTTTACATTTCAGAACATCAGGAGGCTTAGCCTTGCAACATTAAGTGCAAGTGCAAGTGAGGAACACGACTGAAGAGAAAAGCCCTGCCACCAGGTGCCAAGTATTCTACCTGTGCTCACAGGTGCTTTTCCTTGGCTTGGCATCGGGTACTTAGCTGAACAGGTATTCTTCTCTTTCATGCGGACTCCACGTCCGGGTCTGTCTACACACGCTGCCCTCCGCTCACCAAAGCCGGCCGGGTCCTGCCCCTGACCTAGCAAAGCCTCGCCCAGCTCCACTCCACAGGCCAGAGATTCTTTTTTAAAACTAAGTCGGCAAGCCCGGGACTAGGCGACACGGGCTTCATTCCATGCCCGACCTAGTAAGAGAGAGGCAGCCTCCTCCCGGAGCTGGAAGGATTCCACTCCCCTGCAAACACAGGGCTTCTTTGTAAGTGGGCTGCCTCTTGCCAACCGCTCCGCGCCGCACGACGACGTCTCCCCGCTGCCCAAGCCCCGCACTGCCTCAACTACTTCCCTTCCTGCCCTCAGGCTCCACTTTACCGGGGAAAGCTCTCGCGTCGCGCCCACCGTCCTCCTTCCCCGCGCCGGGTCGGGGCAGAGCCCCTCGGAACCTGGTCCGCCGCTGCCAGCGTGGCAACCCGCGTCCCCCTGGCCGAGGCGTCCAGGATAACGAGTCGCGCCGGGCTGCGTCAGCCAGCCCTACTTCAGGCGGTCAGGTACCTGGCTGCTCTCCCGGCAACTTCCCGGGCAGGGGCAGCAGACACTCCCGCTGACGCCGGCCATTCCGAGGGGCGGCGGCGGCGAGCGCCCCCTTCCACTCCCCGCCACTCACCTGGTCACGCCGGCCTGGGCCGCCGGACGTGCCGCTCTCCCCTTTGACAGCTGCCTTTTGTTTTCCCCACTCTTCTCCGTCTGCCGCTCCGCTCCACCCCGAGCGCCACGTGAATGAGCCGAGCGGGCGAGCCGGGCGGCTCTGGAAAGGGGCGGCCCTGGCGCGTCGCAGCAGCAGCAGCAGCAGCAGCAGCAGCGAGCGAGCAGGAGAGACGCGAGCGAGGCATGGGGCCCAATTAGCAGCGCCCAGCCCGGAGGCGGAGAGCGTCATGCGTCTCCGGGGCTGCCATGGAGGCGGCGGAGTTCCGTCGCGCCTGCGACCAACCGAGCCCGCCTTGCCGCCGTCCTGCTCGCTCCGGCGTCGCCTCTGCTCGGTCACTCTCCCTCCGCGGCGCTGCGGCGGCTTCCGCGTGACAGCGGCGCTGAAACGAGAACTTGCCAAAGCCGCCTACACGCGCGTTTAATTCTCAGGACCGGCTCCCTTGCCTGAAGCCTGCAAGAGAACTCTGTAATCTGCTGCCTTCATCTCCACTGCACCAAACCACTGTTAGGTCTCTCGGCCAATCAGAGCTTGTTTGAATCAGCATTTCAGAGGGGCCATTGCCTTGATTGATTGATTGATTGGCTTAATTACAGGGTTGGATACGACCCCGAGAAGAGCCAGCCCTACAGGATCAGAGCAAGGGGCTGCCTGATCGAGCATGCTGTTCACACAGTGGCCCTCCAACTGCTCACAGGAAACTCGCACGCAGGACAAGAGTGCAATTGGTCCCCGCAACTGGTGTGCAGAGGCAGCATGTAGCTAGTAGTCTCCTCTGTACATTTGCCCATAGGACTAGGGTCCCCACATTCAAATACCCAAAACATTGTGTATTTCCCATTGTGCATTGTGTGCATAGAAGCACAAACACTCAGAAGGGATCTCTGAGCATGCACCGAGTGGTTCATTGAAGCCAATCTACTATTTACTTCTAAGATCTCTCCTTATGAGTATCTTTGAGCCACATCCTTTCAGAAAGAGCATTCTGTAAATGAGCCCACCTCCTTTCTGTACATCAATACTCTAATTCACTAATTCTTGTGGAAGTGAATGCCATAGTTGTAATTATGTACTGTGTGAGGAGGTACTTCCTTTTATCTGTCCATTTTTATTATTTTTCCCCCAGTCAGCTTCAGGGGATGACCTTGGGTTCTAATACTACAGGAGAGGGAGAAAATGGTCTCCTAAGCTGACAGAAAGAAAACTGCTGCATTTGCAACATGGGACTGGAGGAGAGCTTTGTGAATACCCTGGACCAAAAGAAAGATGAACAAGTGGCTTTAGATCAAATCGAGCCAGAAGGAGAAACGGCAAGATGAAAGCTGTTGTATTTTGGGCACATCAGAACTAAGAGTCACTGGAGAAGACAACCATGCCAGGAAAAGTTGAAGGAAGAGGAGGAGGAGGAGGAAGACTAACTATGAGAAGGATTGATTCCATTAGGAAGAAACAGTCTGGAGAGTTTACAGTAGCTGAGCAGGACAGGCCTGTGAAGGACAGGTCTTTTTGGAGGACATTCATTCATAGTGGAGAATGCCCTAAGTTGGAGATAGCTGGGGTTTTTTTTTACTTTATCTAGTTTGCTATTCTTTATAAACCTGAAAAATATGTAAAATTAATAAATCAGCTATTATGGTGATTACTGTGGGATCCCTATGTTAGAGTAAACCCCCTCCCACTTCTTGATGGAGCATTCCTGGTGTCATCAGTTGTGGAAGATCACCTTCACCACTGGTTGGTTATTTATTGATTTATATCCTGCCTTTTTCCTACAAAGGGCTCAGGGCAGCTTACATCATCTCTCCCCCTCTATCTTATCCCCACAACAACAACCCTGTGAGGTAGGTTGGGCTGAGAGTCTGTGACTGGCCCAAGGTCACCCAGTTGGCTCCATGGCTGAGCAGGGGCTAGAACCCAGGTCGTCTGTAGTCCCAGTCCCATGCTCTTAATCACTACACCACACTGGTTAGTCCCACTTTTCATTTTTGCCACCATAAGTCTACTCTGCTTTATTATATAATTTTTTTCAAAGCTAGCTGGTCATGAGGTACTAGACAGAGCAGAGGTTCAAGGAAGTAAGATGTATAATGTTCTATTAAAAAATAAATGAATAAAAAAGCTCATCATCTAAGATTGTTGTTACTTTAAGAACAAGGATCCTATATTGTTACTTTAAAAGTTCCAGTCTGCTGTCAAATGTTCCAGTCTGCTTTTCAAGTTGACATTGCTAGGCCTTTGAGCCAACTGGGGTGGAGCATTATAGGTGAATTATATTGGTTAGGGCTAGCAACTGGAGTTTCTAACACCTGATTAAGCAATATAGAAGCCCCGTTTAAAGCAGTTCACCTGACTTCCCTAGAAGGGCTCAGTTTGGTCCAGTAGCTGCTCTGTCTTCAGACCAACAGCACCAGCTGACACTCAGGTTTCATCTCTTTCTCCAGAAGTCTTTACCTTCCCACTTGCAGACCTCCTAAGTGAATACTGCCTCAAATACACTTAGATTAGCATCCTGGTCTTCTGGCTACTTTTCTTCTTGGTTGGTATCTTCTTCAGCCTCTCATGAAGAGACCTCCTGATGAACCCTGTGACAGACACTTTCTCCATACAAACTTTCTTCAGATGCCTCTTCGTGGCTCCATGCACTTGCTCTTGGCAGAGCTCTTCAGCCAGTCAACTTCACTGTGGCCAACATGCCATTACACCAGAAGGTTCAACTATTCCCCAGTCAGATGGTACCAATTTCATTCCAGCCTTCCTAGATACAAAAGACCTGGGCTCATGGTCACCTCTCTATAGTAACAGTAGCGGTTGCAGTCACTCAACCAGCACATGAGAGAAATGCCTCTCTTCTCTGGCTCATGCCTTGAGTTAAAGACATAGTTTCCTCCTCTGATACTATTAACACTTCTGTCTTCAAAAATTGCAACACTTTCACAAAATAAACTTTAACCTCACAAGATCACTTTCTTCACAACAATGTTGACAAAGAAGTTTGCTTCACCCGGAAAACGCATGTTTAACTGTGAATGTTGAGTAAAATACACACTTTGAAAACATAAAGATAGCATGAGCCTGAAAAAATAATAAAAAACCTTTCAAGTTTCATAAGCCAGAAGTTCCCATGATGAAAAGCATGAATATTAATACAATATCAGCAGCATATGCAGTAATTAATGCTTACAATATTGTTCATGCTTTCTCATGCCTGCTGTAATGTAAAAGTTGAAAATGCTGGCTTCTAGTTAAAGCTGTTTCTCTGCTATTGGTCAAAGCATCAATCTCTTGTTTATAGTTTTAAACATGGCATTAGAAATGTTAAGATAGGCTATTTAAAAGCTGGATGGAGGCATAGCAATGAAACACTTCAGTTGTTTCTATCGAAATTCCTTTAAGAATTGCCTGGAGGAGCACAGATTTAATGCCTTTCAATCAAATACACACACTCTTTGGATACAGGGTAGAAACTGCAATGTTATCACAGATGTTGTTTCAGTTGCAGAGTTAATCATCTTTGGGAAATCTAACTAGCTGGTTGATCCAAAGATTCGAAAAGAACCAGAAACTGGGCCAGAGCCTGAAAAGATGCTTCTTTGTAATCCTCTGTTCCATTGAAATGAAACAAATAATGGATTGCTTTCAAATAATGGCATTGCTTTTCCCTGCTAGTCAGCAGACTGTTCTGTAGCTGTGCTGCTGTAATTTTATCTGAGGACTGCCTAGATCACTAATCATAGAACCAGAAGCTGGGAAATTAATTGTGCCAGGACCAACTTTGATGGTAATTGGAACAAACAAGCATTACCTTAAAAACCCCTTATTGTTATTCCTCTGAGTTTCTTGAACTTATGCTCTGTGGAGCTTTTCTTTCCTTTGCACCTAACCCATAACTGATCAGCTCTGTGATGTTCTAACTCAAAGGCAGTCTGGATTTGTTTACCTAGTGTAGTAACAGAAGAGATTGAACTGGAAAGACTCCAATTTTCTTCAATTCCTAAGAGGCTTGGCACATCCTTTCCCATGAATTTAGAAGAGCTGAGTAGGGCTGTGAAGGACTAGACATTCACTCTCATTGATAGGATCACCAAAAGTTGGGGATAACTTGGTGGCACAAAGCAACAATTCCCAATGCAACTGATTGATTGAACCATTTAGTGTTAACTTACATCCTACAGCTTTCAGTTTGATAGTCATGATTATCTTAAGCACATTGGGACCTGTGCATATGAATCATTAATATTATTTAAAGCAATACTTTCATTCACTATATGTATAGACATGAACTTTTACTAGACTACCAAAATGTATTTTGTTATAGCTGATGTGCCGGAGTGAAGAATTGTATTTACAAGTATCTCTGGGGAAAGTGCCTTGCATTATGTGAACAGATACACTTTTCCGTGTTAATGCTGGCCAGCTAGAAGAACTCAGGCAGATAAAAGTGAATTATGGATTTTATTTGTTCATTCAACTGATCCAGCAGAAACTGCATTATGTTAGCAGAAATGCATTCCATTTTAAACTCACCTGGGCACGTCTCATTGGAATCTGCAGGTTTTTGATGAAACAAAATGTGAAACTATCTGAATTTGAGAATCCTTTTTAAGAAAGGGAATATCATATGCCGACTTTTGTAAACATGCACATTAGTACAGGTGAACTGCTAGTGCTTACTTAGAAAGAACTCCCACTATTTCTGTTTATACAGATGTGTGAGTTCAGCAAAGCATTAAATAACATGTCATATAAAATAACCAACACACAATGAGTGCACTTGAGAGTGCAAATGTAGGCTGCAATGCCATGCCTACTTATCTGGGAACCACTTAATACAGCGTGGCTTATTCCTGAGTGAATTTGCATAGGATTGCCCTGTTTTTGTACATCTGATTAATTCTATTCCATGGAACCTTATGCCACCACAAATTGGTTAGGGGGTAATCTTATGGCTACTAAACCATGTCTGAGGGGCCATATGATTCTTTGAATTTCTAGGTCAGGGATGGCATTTCAACTGCAATCAACAATCCACCCTCCTTCCTATCAGAGCTGAATGAACTGGGATAGCTGCCTCACAAGGTCAGGAAGAGAACCTCAGAGGGAGGGAAAAGAGGGCATTTCAGGGGACAAGGAGGAGGGCGGAGATGTCAAGATACAGGCTATCCTGGGGCCTTTCCATTCTTCTTCCTTTCCCTCTGAAACATAAAAATGCTGGTCCGGCAAAATTGCAGAGCACAAGACCGATTGTAAACCTTTGAATTCAGGGCTTATGATTACTGCAATATGATTATGCCCTTAGTCTTTATGGTATTACAGGATTCTGTATAGGCTTATCCTATAAATCTAATCAATGAAATGCAGCAACCGTTCTCTCTTGCAATTTTGAATATACTACTTCTAGGCTTTTAGACTAATCTAGAACAAAGATTAAACATTGTAGAGTTAAATGGTCTACTTAGAAAGCAGTTAAATCAACTGAAGCAAGGAAAAAAATAATCACTACAATTTAAATTTCTCATTGTTGGAAACCAGACTTTTTAAAATTGCTGCACCTTACTACAAGTTTGCTTTTCTGCCTAACTCTTATTACATGTCACAAAAGCCTTCCTTTTTTTCAAAAACTGCAGAGGGAGTTTCCTAGTAGCAGAGTTTCCTGGAGTGTTAATTATTCTGTTTCTCAAACCGAGGCCTTTCATTCAGCATAAAGGATTTCAGGATATGGTATGAGTGCATTTGCTATTTGGAATGAAATCACTGAATAAAGATACTCTGCACTCCACAGAAAACTTAAAAAGAATAGTATATGCAAAAGGCAAGCTATTGCTCTATACTTGTTGCTCTAAACTTGAAGAAAACTTTCAAGTTCTAGTGGCACACACTGTGAACAGAAAAATACAGGGAAGAGATTCAGAGCTGCTGCCTTGGAAACAAGGGCTAAACATGGGATACCTGGGAACTTGAAGCCTTTTGGGACTGTGCTATTTCTGCACTGTGGTTAGAATTACCTGCATTGATAGCTGCTTTCTTTCAAAAACACATCTGATGCCATGGTTTTCCCCTTTTAAGGCTTTCATACTCAGGTCACTTTCAGCTGAAACACTGGTTTGGTTGATTGGTTCACTTAATTGACTGGAATTGGTTCCAGGCTGTGTAGTCCTCCTTGAATGGCTTGCTATCACAGAAGAGAATCTGGTGCTTCCAAGCTGTTTGTGGCAAACCTAATTTAGTTTCAGCAGTATGATCATCTCCTTTTGCTTTGGCCTATGTTCATTCATACTTCAGTGCTATATCCAGTTACTATGAGGGAAGTCCCATTGAATTCAGTGAGACATGTCCTGAGAACAAGTATAGTATTAGAGCAGTTAGGCAACCTGGTTTGTTCCAAATGTTTTGGGTTGCAGCTTCCATAATTCCTGGCCACTGGCCATGCTGGCTGATATTTATGAAAGTTGTAGTCCAAAATGTCTGGAAGGCAATGAGTAACTTACTCTGGGTTAGAGTACTAGGTCCGGACTTGGGGATGCTTGGGTTAAAATTCTCACTCTGCTATGAAACTGATTGAATTTGTTGTCTTCATCTAACCTATCTGACAAACTTATTGTGAAGATGCAAATAGGAAAGAGAACCATATACACTAGCTTGAGCTCCTTGGAGGAAAGGCCTGATACAAATGTAATGATATATATAGTATTGCACTGGTAAAGGCTTCATCTTGGACTTTGCTTGGAACCTTTTCACTAGCTGGAACTAATGAATTAATGGGGGTGGAACCACCAATGTGCTGTTGAGTATATGCAGAGCCAGGAAAAAGAGACTGAACTTTCAGTATATCAGCAGCAGCAGCAAAGGTTCAATCCATTACTAACTTCTCCCGCAAAATCCAAATATATAAAAAAAATGAGTAGAGCTTGTCAACATTTTTTTAGAAGTCAGGGAATAAATTAGGGGATGTTGACATGTTCCCAGCTTTAAAAACTAGGTCTCTTATTGTGGCATAAAGTTTCACAGATTAGATGCATGGAGCATTATTTTCAGTCTTTCTGCATAATCACAAAGGGCATCTATTTTGTGTTGTCAACTCCTTACATTTTAATTCAGGAATGGGAAACCCCAGAACACTCCAAAGTTCTCTGTATAGCCTACCTTTAGGCTGTGGAGCTGCAATCCTGAGTTGCAGGAATCTCTGTTATTCAATATTACCAGGTTTCAGGTTGTTTCTCACATAAAATGAGATTAGCATCACAGATATCTTCAAATGAGGCTGGAAACCACGCAGAATTAACCATACCTGGTTCCAACAAGGAACAAGAGAAAACTAAGATTTAAATATGAGTTTTAGAGTGAGTTGACCCCACCTCCATACAGACTGAAACTGGTTTATTAAAGGATCCTAGCATGTTTTAGCAATATGAGGCTGCAACAACATGGGATATGCTAGTGTCTTCATGACCACAGTCCTGGACCATCTGTTCCAACACAATTTTTGTTCTGATGCAACAGGAATGTTGTTATATTTGGCTGTGTCGATGCTGGAAATCTCATCTTGTCTGGCTTTGATGTGTTTTTTTGTCATTTAAAATTTTTGAATGTTATCTGCCTTGGCATTTATAGATAAATAAGAAAAGTTGGCTAGAGATGCTTTTAGAAATATGCAAAGTTATCTACATAATCTTGAAGAAGAATTATCCTAATCTGATAATTTGAATTATCCTAAACCAGAATAAACAACAGAAAATGAGGCTTGGTAAATTACTTTTAAAAATTCTTTTTTTAATGAAGAAATAATTCCATTCCAAAATATAGACACACAATTAAATAGTTTAATCACTTCAAAATATAACATGTCCCCAGTAGGTTTGAACACACATACACACACAAAACGATACTTAACAGCAATACAAAAAACCCCCATACAATAATATTTGTTTACAATACCGATGAATAATGTAAAATTTGTAATGTGTGTCTGTCTGGACTGGTGAGAAATAACAGCAGTTAAAAACATCAGACAGTTAGTAACCTCAAGATGTAACTCTTCATACATTTTTGGTTCGCAAGTAAAAATGCCCTCTCTTCTCAGGACACAGTGGAGTGCTTGCCATCCAAGGCAACTTGCACTGATTTGAACCAACCTAACTGTTGCAACCTGAAGTTGCAGTATTTACTATATATATATCTACAGCAATTAAAAAAAACTTATAAGAATTTGAGAAAATGAGTAAAGGCAGACATCTGTGCTAAATAATGATGCAACATTTTTGTCTCATGCATATAAGAAAATACATATTATCACAACAAAGGCCACACACCTTTTAATGCGGTTTTTAATTAACATTACTACTTACAGAGTCTCTATCCTCCATCTTTTGTTTCAACATTCAAGAATCCTATTCATCTTCACATTCTGATTCCTTCCTTCTAACTACCTTTCCACTGACAATCGACAATGAATTTTTGGTTGCAGTGTTTGGCCATACATAAAAGGCCAGTTCAACCATTTCTGTAACTTTAAAGTTCACAATCCAAACCAAGGTTAACAAAAACAGACATGGACTGAGTGGGCTAAAACTTAGGTCCAGTTCAGACACAAGCTTTACCTAACCATTCTTACATGTGTCTCCCTGTATGGGAGATCACACATTTCTGTGCCACCCCCCTAGACATACCTGTCCCACCAGACATCCACATCCGTGCTTGTTTGAATAGGGTGCACACATAAACTGCAACTCTCCAATGCCTCAGCAGCATTTTTGACATCCCAAATAAAACCTGGGGATTGACCATGAGACCTGGATCAAAATCTGTGACATTTTACACATGTGTACTTTAATTCAACTGTTATGCTTGTACATGAATGTCTGGCAGTTCTGGAGATTGAATGTGTTGGAAGAGCGGCACTCTCCAACTTTTCCGCCACATGTTGGAGGGAAATCAGGGGAAAGCATTGCTGTTGCTGAGCCATTGCCAGCTTAACAGCTGGGTAATATAGTAAAACTAGATTTTGGTTTTGGAGAGGCAAATAAAAAAGTGCTTCATCTTTGAGTTCCAGAGTACAGAGGCCACCTAGAGCTCTGCTTGGGGATTCTGTGCTGAAACCAGTGCTGAGAGAATGGTGCTAGGTTTGTGTAGACAATAATAATGCTATACAGATCTTGCTATGGTTAAATCCATGCATGGATCTCACATGTAATGTTGGTGCATAAAGAAAGTTTGTGTTAAAGCAACAAGGTTATCACTCCAACTGGCTGAATTTGAATCATTCAGATATAGCTATGTTCTAGTCCATTTTGCCTCTTTTTTCAGGAAATACCTGGTTGGAGTCCTGAGGTGTAAGCAAGATTTGCCAATTTACTTGTAGTTTTAACTTGATTAGTGCTAGGCACTAGTAGAGGCTAACCAGTTCCTGAGAAAAGGGTATAGGAGAGGTAAGCTGTCAAAGGTTATATATAGTACCCACCATATCAGATTGGTAGATATTACAGGAGTAATGATTAGTTATTGCAAATGTAGGATTGGGGAATGTATCTATGTAAACATATTTTACTTTTTGCTGTTGCCTGAATTTTGTGATTTGATTACCTATAGACACAAGGAGGAAGATGGTCAGTGGTAGCAATGATTTTGTGCAAATGTGAAGACTAGTAGTAACCATTTAATCTTAAAATTGTTATCTAGTTCTTATCCCTTTATAGAATCAACAGGTAAATTAAACTTCTAACTTGGACAAACTGTATGCAAGTCCTTTAGGCAAAACCATTTTAATAGCAGTGTATTTTTTCTATAAAACTCTGGATTAACAAAACTGATGCCTGATTGTAGCATTGTTGTACCATGTACTAAAAAAACCTTAATGGAACTCTGGCAATTTCTAGACTGCATACCATTTTCTTCCTATTTAAATATCACTGATGTTAGCTGTCACTAGCTAATTCACTGCATAGCAAAAGCTGAGAAAATCATTGCAACATTCTCCCCCTTTTTATAATCCTGATGGAAGCAGAGGCCCATGATCTATTTTCTCAGTGTTGTATTCAAAATTGGATGGTAAGAATTAATTCAAGGGCTATCACTGCAATTATACATCTTTTTAGGACACTCCTCCCCCCTGTGCTTTTCATAGATAGCTAATATCCCCATTCAGCCCTGAAAAAAGTCTCACAACACATTTCAAAGAATGCATGCAGAACATCTGGTGGCTGGCTAAGGCAATGCACATTCAGAAATAAAAGAAAATAGTTGCAAGCGCACTTTTAAAGCCTGTACATTTAAAGCTGAAGGCCTCAACAAACAGGATATGAAGAGTGAAGAAGTGTGAAAGAACACATGCTTACTAAAGTTCTAAAACATCAATAAAATAATACTATGAAAGATTATACATAACATTAGTTCAGGGTTTTTATGGCACCTGTGGTTTATAAACAGCTTTATAACATAGTTCACAGTTTTAAGAAGATCTGTGCTGATTTTAAAAACTAGATTCTATATTATTTGAATGTTGCCTTTTGTATATGTTATCTATTTGGAAAGAAAATATTTACACTAACTTCTATGGCTGATTTGTTAGATTACTTTGAAAGAAAACATTCCTAAGTTATGTAGTAGCCCTAAGTCATAGAGATACTTTTAGTGCATTTTGTACAAGTCTGTTTTGTTTTGTTTTGTTTTTTGCAGAAAGACTGTAGAACAAATTGCAATCTAAGGCTGCAGTCCTGTATCTGGTTGTGTGCACTTAAGTCCCACTAATATCCAAAGACATTTCAGCACAAGCAACTGGGTTCAGAATTGCAACCATAGTCTAATATTTAGCTTTTGGGCTATAAATATGTACACTCAGGAGTATATTCATTCAGTGTTAAATGCATCATTGTAGCTTTTAAAATTTCCACTGTGGAAAAACAATGTACAGCGTGTAGGAAAGAGTTCTAAAATCTCAAACTATTCAGAAATCAAACTCCTAATATAAACAGTATTAATATTGTCTTTGTAAACTGAACAGGTTGAACATTATGTGCCCAGGGCTTGTGTTTTATTAGTACTGCTGTTAATTGTAGCAGCAGTATTTTTCAGCCTGTGTTCTTCACCAGTGATGAGCCATGTTATATAAGATGTAGCTGTTACAAGTTAGCTTTAAATAAAAATCTTTTTTCTTCTTCTTCAAAACAAACACCTACAAACTACAACTTGTAGAACAAAAGTACTGTGCTACAGTCTTCAGATCTAGTTGGTTATCTTATGTCAGAGATGCTGCACATGGGGTTGTTTCATTTCTTCTATGAAGCCTGCAGCCAGGCTATCTCTATCATCAGTCTGAGTGCAGTTCTACTCCTCCTCAGTTCTTACATCACTTTCGTTGTCCATTTGACTGCAGCTTTCCTGTCAAGAAATATTTTACAGAAATCTGATGGAAGCCACTGCATGATGCCTATTGGTGGGAAAACAAAAATGGTATCAGATTGACAGTGCTTCCTTAGTTCAGAGCCCTTCGTGCATACCACAGTGTGCACATTACTTGCTGCTCGTTTTCGATATTTCCTATGCTGCTGTTTGTGTCTGGCAAAACGGGAATGTTCCTTAGAGCCTGAATAGCTGTGGCTAGACTTTCTTTGTTCTGGGAGGGCTGCATAGTGTACCAGATTAAGCTGGTAAGGACACAAGAAGAGCTCTGCTGAATCAGACTAAGGTCCATCTAGTCCACCATTCTTTTTGCCTAGAGGCCAACCAGCTACCCATGACATGAGTGCAAAAGCACCCTTCAGTCCATGTTCCCAAAGCAACTAGTACACAGCCATACTGTTTCTGAAACTGGAGGCAGCATATAGTCATCAGGACTAGTAACCATTGCTATTCTTAAGCTCCAGAAATTTGCCCAATTCACTTTTAAAGCCAGCCATGTTGATGGTCCTCATTACATCTTGTACCAATGAATTCCATGCTTTATACTGCATGAAGAAGTACTTCGTTTTATCTGTCCTGAGGCTCCCAGCAATCAGCTTCATAGGATAATCTCAGGTTCTAGTATTATGAAAGTGGGATACTAGATGCCTCCCTACAAACTTTTTTTACACCATGCATAATTTTGTACACCTCTGTTATGTATAATGGTGAAAACTGTTTCATGCCAAGGGAAGACCCTTGGGCCTCTAGGCTGGATATGATAGCATTACCTGTGAACCTCAGCCTTCTGAGGTAGGTCATCCCTTTCTAGAGCTCTACCACCCTCCCAGGTTGGGCAAACTACTCACATCTTGTTTTGCTCAAGCTCCAATTTAGTGGCTTTCATCAAGTCCAGAGTAATCCCACCGCCCTGGAGGATTCCATTTGGTGGTTCCATGCAGGTATTGACCAGCTCAGGGGCAAATAGAGCTCTGCAGCATACCCCAGCACAACTGCCTTGAGGCAGACCTACACACCCCAGTGACACCTGGAAATGCCTGTCCAGGTAGAAGTGAAACCATGGAAGTGGAATGTTCCTGGTTCTCACCTCAGAAAGCTGTTTAGAAGGATACCATGACTGCTGGCTTTGACAGCCTTGAGAGCCCTATAGGAATTAATAGGAAACACCTATGGCTGCCTTCTTCAAGCATAGGTCATAAATCTGATCCCATGACAAATCCAAGGCATACCAAATGAAATGAATCTACACAATCAGTATCACTGAAGAATCCCTGGAGTAGCTCAACAACCACCCACTCAAGCAGCTTTCTCAGGGACAAACTGCTTCTCTGTTCATTTGAGTGGACAGGACAGCTCTAGAAGAATAGCTCTTTGCACATGTGGTCCTGGTACCTCCATTTAAATGAATGTGGATGTTGTGTGATTGTGTGATCTGAGCTCCCATACACACATTGAATTATTCGGTCAGGGGCTGTGCGTTTTCTACACATCTTAGAGAGTAGGGGAAGAATCATCCACAATATTGAAATAATAGATCAGGATCAGAGACAAATGAATTAGTGGAGATAACTTATTTGGAATATGTATAGGCCTGAAATTAGAGGCTATCCAACAACCCCATTCATTCTCAAGTTGAAGAGACCAATGCTTCTTTTTCATTTCACCTGGCCCTGCAAGCAGGGAATTCTTTTATCTGCCTTTTGTAGCTTTAGCCTAGCATGTAATTAGCCCCTCTCTTGCAGTCTGAGCTTTGAAATATACATAGATGAACCTAGATGTGGTGTAGGTAATTGTGATGGCCATCGAAATGTGTCTCTGCATCAGCTATGTACTGGGAAGGCCTTTGCAAGTTGCATTTGTCTGGGGCCACTGGTCTTTAACAAAGCTTTTGGAATAAACCTATTCTGGTATTGAAGAATACACTGGTGCTTTTTATTTTAAAGATTCAGAATGTTAAAATCTAGCATTCAATATTAAAGTTGCCTCCTGTATTACATTTCAAAACTGCTTGCTATCTTAAAACAAGAAGATCTAGCACAAGCAATTGCCATCTGTATCTCTTTGGTGGTTAATGCCTTAAATAGTGCTTCATAGTTTTCAGCATATGAGTTGTATAAAACAAAACAGGTACTAAAAAAAGAACATGGCTGGTAAAGATCTTGTAATGCTGCTTAGAAGATATTGTTTTCTAAAGTACAGCAAGCTGTGCCTGGCATATAATTCATGATAGTTCTTTTTAACAAATCAGAGTACATGCCATTTAGCTTGCATCCAAGGAACAGATGTATAAACTTGTGTAAGTACAATTATTTTGCGCAGGTTTCCATATAATTCCTCTTAAGAGTGTTATGTTGAACAAATATAAAATGTATGCTAAGTGTACATCAGTATTTTGAGGCTACAATTGTATGTTAAAGACAAGTCACTTAGCATTTCACTCCTTATGAGTTACTTTCTTAGTGCCGCTCAGTATGAACAAGTTCTTTCTGAACATTTAAAGTAGAACCACAAGAGATTTACAATATGGAACACTGCAATGACATCTTGAAATGTATATCTTTCTGGAAATAGGTTAAAGCATTATAGTTCCTACAGAAACCAATGTTTTGGTTAGTTGTGTAAAACCACCACAAGGATTTCATTGGCACCATGCGTTTTGATTTCTCATATCTAACAGGTAAGTCCAATTGCAGCTGAACAAACTTGGTGTGAAGGTTCATTGTGTACAATATTCCCTAGCATAACCAAACATCTTAGTTGCTCAATCACTCTTTCTTACATATATAATGAAAGTTCAGTTCCTTAAGGCAGGAAATGTTACTGACACAACACTACTGCACTACTGCAATTTCACTACAGCTTAAAAAGACTGTAATAAGGTTGCTGTGTGCATTTTACTCCTATTACTTAACTCTGAATTGAACAAACTGCAACTTATAACTGCTTTTAAAATGTGATCTACACAGAAATAAAAAGCAATTTCAGCAGAGAGACAGGAAAATGAAAATGTGAGTGACTGCACGAGTGGAGTACTTAACATATGCAGAAAATTACAATGTGGCATGTACATTTTAAAGGGTATTATAAAGGGCCAAAGTTTAGCTCAAACTTTTCTACTAGACTACAGGTCAGCATCTCTTGGCTCATTCTGGTGTTTGAGATGCACCATAGATTCTACAACTGCAAAACTCCTCTCTGCTATCTCCCATTTGGATTTTTTTAAAATATGAAATAACAGTTGGAATCATACGCATGAGTAAGAAGAGGAATACTTTCAGTTTGGAGAAACTGAAGTACACAAGCTCATCTCACTCAAGCCTCTGTATGCTGCGCCACTTGCGTTCCCCAGCAAAAGCAAGAGGGCACACTGAGATACTAACAAAATGTGCTAGCAATAGAAGGTCCCTTCCTTTCAGTTATGCACTCTGGTAGAGTTGTTCAGTCTCAGGCAACCTGAAGGGGAGGAGAAAGTGATGCAAGATGTATGGATTTGCTACATTCACTTTGGATCTTGCGTTTGCCTGTTCTCTCCCTTCACACATGCACCCATTCAGTGCGGTCTGCTGGTAAAACTAGCTGCCAATAAGAGTCTTAGACTAATACAATACTTACTTTGAGGGGAAGTGATACAAGGAGAGTTACTCATCCTTGCAAGCTGACCTGTGAATAAAAAAAGAAAGTAAAAACTGAAGATGTGAGCAGCCGGACCAGTGTAGCATTCCACAGACGAGGATGCACAAGAGAGGTGTATTGGCATGCAATCATAGTAAACAAAGATACTTCCATGCAAGAATAACCTGTAAGATGGCTGCTACTGCAATAGGAGCAGGAGAGGGTAAGCATTAGATTTGATCTTCAGAATACAAATGTTATTTGCTACAAGCTTCAGAGCTAGAGCAGCTAAGAAAGGAAGACTCTCTTCTAATTCTTGTTCCTAGATCTCAGTGCATTGCTATTTGTAGCATTAAAGAAATGTGATGTCTTTGATAGGCACATTTTATTCAAGACCTATTAACTGTTGTGAATTGCCCAGAGAGCTTTGGCTATTGGGAGGCACAGAAATGCAGTTGAATAAATAAATATTGGATAGGTTCTAGCCAATCAGTACTTCAGCTACAGCATCATTTTTAGGAAAGTGTACCTAGATCAAAATGATGATTAATTGCATCATCCTCATGGCCTTAGTAAATCTGCCCTGTTCAAGGAGCATCTTTTACATACAGTGAAACAGAAAGTGCATTCTCATATTGCTAAAAGCTTCAACCAAAGTACCCTAAATCTACTAATAAATTTATATGAGGTATAACCTAATAATTTCCCCTTTATTTCCAATGAGTGTTATGTGCCTGACAACATGAATGAGTATTAAATTGCACTATTGTTAACAGGGCTTTATTTCAGGGAACTCTGCCACAGAATGCACCCTTACAGTGCAGTCTTGTCCTTGACTTATGCTGGTTGGATGAGAGCACATTCTCTTATGGCAGGATTTAGGGCAGGCATGGTTGCTAATCTCTGGACTCCTGAAAGCACTGTGGGCACTTCCTAGCAGAACCTTCAGGTGTGGCTTGGTAGATGCTACTGAGAAATTTGTGCCATCGTCACACAGTGACTGGTGTCTTTCATGCACATTTATACCATTGTCACAGTTAGGGTTATGTTTATTGAGCAAAGGATTCCAACTAACCATCTAGGTGGCCATAGGACTGGATTGAGTATCTTTGGTTTTGTGTTTTTGATTGTATTTTTGATTTTGTTTTTGATTTTGATTCACTTGGCTTTTGAAATACACTTTGCTCCATTGAGATGATATCAGGCCATAAGAAAGTTGCACCTTTGAAGGTGAAATCATTCCCACATCCAAATCATTACTTTATTTTTGTAGTGACAAACATTCAAGTGTGAGCCAATCCCTATTCATATTGTAATTCAGTGACAATGTTGACAAGGCACCTTGTTGACAGAATGTTACTCACATTTGTGATGCATCAGCTAACAGCTTGTGAAAGTTAATGTCAGACTTAATCTTTTCAGTACACAAAGTACTTCCTGATTACTCAGAGACAAAAATGATGAGTGCATTTCTGAATTATTTGGAATCTGAAGCCTCTTCACTATATAAAGAATACAGTTCTGAGCCACCAGAAATAAAATCTAGCACATGGTAATGCCTTGGTTCTAATTTAACCTAGATGATTTTGTGGAAATCTTATTTCATTTTTACCTGATAAGCTTCGTCCTTCAGCTTTTGTTTCAAATACTCCTCCATCTTGAGCTCATTCTCTAGCTGGCGGACAGAATCATTTTCATAATTCTCATCATCTGCTCTAACGTAAGGGTCTCCATCTTCTGTTACCCTAAAGGCAATCATTAATAAATAGCTTCCTAAAATAAAAACAAATGCTAAAATTCTCTAAGCTGCTTATGCTATCCTCATGAATTTTGAAACATGAAGACTGATTTGTGCTTTTTCTTTTAACTACACATACATTCCTTCAAAACCAAGAGTTTATTTATTTGTACCTTCCCTCATATACGCCATCTTTCAAATGGCTTTGATTACTCACATGGAGAGGAAATTCTCACTTGCAGTATTTTTTGAGATAATTACCAGCTATCAAAGCCTAAGTACCTAGTTAGTGATACCTAATGGAAGAGTTCTCCCTCAACATCACCATATCAGACTGTAAGCTGGGTTTGTATTCATAAATGATGACAAACAACGCCCCCCCCCCCCCAAAAAAAAAAAAAAAAAAAGAATTCCCTGCATGTACTAGCCCATTGTGAAGACAGGTTCTTGCCTATCCTTTTCCTGATATGCTATATTTCTACTAGTAGGAAGATTTTTTTTAATCATAGGAAGATTGAAAATGTAACATCCAGGAAGGAAGAAGCAATTATGGGTGCAGTCCTCTAGACTGTGGCCCCACTTGATGAAAACCTCTGAACTCTGAGGCTAGTTAAAACCCTTTGCCCTAGCAGAGCAGGAGAAGCAAGAGGTAACCACTCTCTGTTCCTTGTTTTCTCCATTAGATGGGTTTCTAAGCATGTCTAGAAGAGCTATGCTGGCAGCAGGGTTTCTGGGGTTGAAGATATGGTTTCTTGTCTCCCTGTCCCATCCACTAGAATGCCTTCTTGTCCCTTATGAGGTCCTTCAAGGCTGCAGACCTCAGAAAGCAGCTGGCATGGTTGTTTCTGCAGTGGCTACAAGGAGGGACTTGGGTCTTAGAGTGCCAGTTGTGATGCTGTAGCAGTTTTTACAGTTTGGGAAAGAGGAATTCAAAAATCCTGGGGTATCTGGGATACTATCCGGGAACCACAGGATTGTTCTCTTAGCCGAATATATAGATAAGCCCTCAGTGTCAATTCAGCACTATGTCCTTGCTTGTTGTTTTGGCTTTGGAATACTCAGCTGAAAACACAGGCACTGTATTGAGCAAAGGCAAATACTAGTTTACCTAAAACACACTCAGTGGAGGCAGAAAGTTAGCAGTGTAACCATGCTGCTTGAATTGGTTGCTGTCTGCAGTATGTGCCAGTAGATGTTAGCAGATGGTGAAACACTGGACTGTAGGGATTAAAGGAATAAATCAACTGAGCCATCCCTTGAGCCTTTGGGGCACTAATATTGCCATATAAAAATCAGGATCCAAAGAGCTGTTTTAGGCATGTCCAACAACCTGGCCATAGCTGGGGCAATTTTTTTACACTGAACAACAAACCACCACAGTGTGCCACGATAAACTACCTCTGAAAGTTTCAAAAGCAGTTTTGTTGTGTGGTGTGCAGAGGAGAGTGAATGGTTATTGAGAAACAAAAAGTCAGAGCTATTACCTGGGCCCATGGTGTCCCAGCCCCACATCCATTTCTCATCGGTCCAGTTCTGTTCCACAGAGTCCTGCATGTCCATTGGTGCCAACAGATAGCTTTCCCCCCTCCACTTAAATGCCATGCATGGTGTCCCCTTTAAAGGGAGACTGCAGCCGGAGAGGGAAGGGTCACCTCTCCCCTTGCTACATGCAGCAATGCCTGGGCTGGTCCTACAACATATTCCCTTCTATGGCAGTTAAGCACAGAAAAGCATGCTTTCAAATGGTTTGAAACATCTGGCTTAGGATGCAAATTATTTGAATAATTATTTATTTACTATAATTTGGATGAGAAATTAATTGGCTGGTTTTGCCTCCTGTGAAGTTTAAATAAATGCAGCAGTGATTCCTAAATTTATACATATAGATATGATAATTTTATAATCACATTTGTACTGATATTCTACATCAAATTCATATGCAGATTTTAAGTACTTTTTGTTTTGTGTTCTTTTAAAAGATTCTTGCCCTGAATCTTTTAAATGTCTACCAATAAGCCCAAAGTGTCCTTTGACACATAGGACTAGAATGATGTGAGGTTCTTTGGATCCTGACAAAGGCTTTGGACACTATTCCAGTTACTGATCAAACTTTAGATGCACACCTAACATCACAACAGTGTCCTGATCTTCAGCAGAAAACAGCCCATCTTTTTCTCTTCAGAAGGATATAAGAATGCATCTGTTGGACATAATCTTTTTCCTCTGGTTATGGCAAGCTGCTGCTGCTAAATCCATCTTACTCTAAAAGGGCTCTGCCCTGAAAGCAAACTCCATTTTCACTTATTTTCCATAAATACTTTTAAAAGGCATCAATGCAGAATTTCCAAGCTATAATTACTGCAAGTTCATCTTACAAAACACTGTGAGATCTTTTAAATTGGATTTGAAAATAACCCTTAGTGCTCCTTTTGGGGGAACCTTTGGTTAAGAGAGCAATTTGATATTACGTGTACATACCACGACTGCTTAGCTTGTCTTACTGAAGGCAAAAGGGAATATATAATATGTAGCAAGAAAGAAAAAAAGAATGAGAGAGAGCAGGACGGTGTGGGGGAGTACCCACATATCACTACGCATGGTCCCAGTGGCAGCTGAACTGTGCAGGTATCCTGGCTTCCGGGCATGGATCTGCGCAAGGAAAGCCTTTTCAGAAGTTGGTGATGGAACAAGGTCATCGAAATGAGTTCGACCAAATTCAGAATCCACATTGCTCTCTGTTTCACTTCCAACTTCTGTGGGAAGAAAGGTGATGATGGTACTATGGTTGCATGAGTACTAGCATGATTTTCTCCTGTTTCTAGTACAGTTGCTCACATTGCTAAAAATAAACCTGTTCATACACAGTTTTAACTACAGAGTTAACTATTCCACTCCTGAATTGTCCAGTTACCATTTAGTAGGCTTTTGCAAACAAACAATTGTTGAATGCCAGGTGTGACCACTTTAGTGTACCTGAAATCCCAAAGCTACACAGGGGTTATGCTATACAGTTCCCCAGACACAGACTGAAGATCAAGTGAGCTAGCTACAGCTGAAGTAGTGGCTGACTCCTTAATATTTTTACCCAAACTCCCACATGACATTGGATCTTTTTCATAACAGCTTATTGTATTACCTGTGCAGCACTAAGTCATACAGTCTTATTTCATGTAGGGAGGATTTTCGTTGCTGTTGCTTTGTGTGGGACACCTGCTAAGGACTATCTATTAAACAAGGGGAAAGAGGAGTTCCCAGAACACTGTAAGAGGTGAATGATTTCTTGCTGCATTCCATTACCCTGGGCCCTCAATAGGTAATGTATTCCTCCTTATGGAGGGCATCCTAAAGCTTGGTGGCCACCACAGAGAAAGCCTTCTTTTGTAATGGCATAACAATACAGAAGGCACTTAAAGGAGGGAATCAGGGGCAGATCTTCTGCACTGGAAGGCTGTTCTAGGAAACTTTTTTTAAACTATTCTATGGAACATCCATACAGATGTGCCTTTCTTAGGCTGCAGCTATTTTATTTTATTTTAGAATCACTATAACCTAATTGTGCTGTAAACAATCAGACCTGAGTTTAGCTCTTTCACCAGAGAAGACATAGTGTTGGTGATTGAATCTGCTGCTACCAGCAGGTCATTTCTTAAATTTCTTCTTGTACCTGAGAAAGAAGAGAAGCAAAGCACTAAATATTTTCAGTGAAGTTTAGAGCTTTTCTTACTCTATGCAAGATTAAGACCCTAGGATGTAATTAAATTGGAGTAGGGCAAATTAAAAAATGCATCTGAGATCATTTAGTAATCCTAAATGTAGCTATTATATGGATTACTTTCTGCTTTTCTGTGTTGCACAGCAACCACAGTTCAGTGCTGTGCTGTGCTGGAGAGCAGAGAGCAGAAAGCAGAAGCTGTGGAGGGCAGAACAATTCTTAGTGTAGGGTTCTGGGAATTTCACTAACCAGAGCAGAAGGTGCTGGGACTGCTGTTCTGCCTCCATTCCTATTCTTAGAAAATCTCTCCCATGGGAGAGGAATGAAGTATACCAATTGCAAGGCTGAGTGCGCTTTCACCTTTATCAGGGTGTGTGTGTGGGAGGAAAAGGAGTGCTCTGGATCCAGTGGATTTGAGGCCTGTTCCCTCTACTGCCAGAGCATTGAAACTGGCGGAATGATGGCAGCAGAGTCCCTTTTGCTACAAGGGAGGCCTCTGGTGAGGAACCTCTTTGCCCACTTGCAAATGGGTGGAAAGGGAGGTCTGCAGTGTCTTTTGGCCCCTGGAGAACCCTCCCAGCAACAGTAAGATTTCAACCTTAGTGAGGGTACCACTAACCCAGAATAATAATATGCATGTGGGTTAGAACAATATAGAGCAGCCAAGAACACACTGTGGAGGAGGAACTGAAGAAGAATGGATGATAAGACTCAGCTGTAGGGAAATATAAAATGAATGAACTGTATCTAGTTCATGGGAAATAGGAGAAAATTCCTGCCATAGCCCATTTTTACCAATCCAAGTGGAACTAGCTCATGAGAAATTTCTAGTACTTGTGGATGACAGCACAGAGATTGTACAGGGAAACAAATGATCCTAACTAAAGAACTACTTTGCTATTGGGACTCTGAGCTGCCAAGCAGTTGGCATGAGAAAGAATCACCATACAAACATAGCTCAGAACAGAACATTATGAAGAAGTGTAATTGCAATGGTCAAGGAATACAATGGCTCTTTCTGTACACTTGTTTAATAAAGAATGTTGTGTCTGTTGCAGATCATTTAGAAAGCTTGACTTGTTAAAGTATGTTTAGATCAACTCTTTCCCTTATGTTTTTCCTTACAGAGCAATAAGGCTCAATTATAATTTTTCAGATTTGTTTCATTCCATCAAGCATCCACTCGTTATTCTTCTTGCCTTCAATACAATCTTTTCATCACTTTGTTAAATGACAAATGCCGCTTTGCAGATAACATGGCAAGCACACGCACACAGAGACTTGTATGGTGAGGGAAGCAGCTGTGGAACTGCTGAGCAATCCCACCTCACAATTCTGAGCTACATTGATCGGGCATTTACTGACTAACTCTGGAATATGATGTCATGATAACAGGATGGTTTGTATAACTTACCTTGTGCAAAAGCTTCCTGCACATCTCCTCCCACACCTGTCAGAGAGTCCTGAGGTGTGTGGGCCGGAGTCGAGCAGGCGGATGAAGATCGCATGGGCATAGGAATAGGCCGACTGATCGTGTGACTGGGAGATGAGCGAGGGGAGCCTGCCCCTTGTGTCTGGAAAAAAGGGCATGAGTGGTTAAGGGTGACTTACAAGGCCAGCCACTCAGGCACTGCCATCTCCAGTTATATCTCTGTTGTGCAAGTTGTCAGAAAATGCCCATGTTGTGCAGAACAGCAGGATCCTCCTAATGGAAAGCAACTACATCAGCTTCCTTGTTTATTTCTAGGGCCACAAGCACACACTAATAATAGGGATGAATTACACAGGGAGAGAGGGTAGCTGAAACAGCCCAAAATTCCGAGGTTTAAACAGATATACTGGGTTTTTTTTTCTTCTCCAAAACATGAAAGTTGAGCAGTGTACACAGAAATACATTGGCTCTTCTTGGCTCTGTGAAATGCAAAGGTGAATCGCCTTGTATTAAGATGTCTGGAAAGGAGCCTATAAAGAGGGAGGGAGGGAGGGAACAAGGGGCTGACATTGTGCTGCAAGATCCAACTTTCTCAAAGCAGCCCCAGCAGGCCACACAGGTTACCTCTGAAATCTAGGGAACTCTCAAACCCACTCTCTAGCCTCAGCTAAAAAAATACTTTATGCTTGTGTGACACCATTCCACGTGTCTTCTCAATGTCGCTTGGTTAAAGATGAAGCAGGTATGACACAGAATCATAGAGTTCAGCCCTGGAGCATATCAGCATAATGACGACATTTTGGACAATGATTCAAGGTGCTCTCGGTTTGTCGTCACCTGGCCACAAAGCCCACGGAGTGACTTGCGTCCAGTCACACACTATTAGCTAACCCTACCTCAAAGGGTTGTTGTGAGGATAAAATGGAAAGGACTGTAAACCCTCCTTGGGTTTCTTGCAAGAGGAAAAATGGGAGATATAAATGTAACCATAGAAAGTCATCTAGTCCAACCCTCTGCCTGATGCAGGAAATACAGAGCAAAAGCAACTTCAAGAGATGCATGTCCAGCTTCTAGCAAAGACCTCCAGTGAGGCAGAGTCCTCCCTTCCCCTACTACCGAGTAATGGGTTGCATTCTAAAAATGCTTTTACTACTAATACATTTCTCCTAATATTCAACTAAAATGTACCCTTCTGTAACTTAAGCCCCTCTGTGGCAGCAAAGAACATGCACTTGCTCTCCTCTGTGGGACAGCCTTCAGGGGTTT
Organism: Varanus komodoensis; assembly: GCF_004798865.1. Taxonomy (NCBI): domain Eukaryota; kingdom Metazoa; phylum Chordata; class Lepidosauria; order Squamata; family Varanidae; genus Varanus; species Varanus komodoensis. The sequence continues at coordinate 20,566,451 of NW_025335438.1, forward strand.
GAAAAGTACTATTAACCCCTTGCCTCTTTACCCTTCTTTTCTTTAGGTTAATAACCAGATCCTTCAACTTTCCCTCATGGGACATTTTCCTATACTTTAATTCTTCAATCTTGGTTTTCTCTGAATGTATCATTAAAGTTTTCCACATCAGCTTCATACTCAGCGCGTCTCTGTTAAGGGTCCATTTCACTGGCTCTTGCCTGTATCAGCTGGGATAATGCCTAAGCCAGTATCAGCAGTAGGTATAGTTGGGCACCTGTTGAAGGCTCACAGGCAAGCAGTGGGGTCATTGGAGTTGCTCTTCTTCCCCATTGCAACCTGCTTCTTTCCTAGCCTCTGACTAGACAACAGTGATGCTAAGAAGCAATAAATGCAACTGACTACTTGCTGATTGGTTCCCTGTCAATCGAGCGAATGAGCAAGCAAGCAGCAGTGATGGGAAGAAGTATGAGAAGCAATAGCAGCTGCTGACTATGAAAATGAGAAGGCAGACTTGCTGAGCGAGGGATCCCACTGAAGGAGTCTTGCTGAAAGGACCTCAAAAAGCCTGCAGCTGGCAATGCATAAGATCATTGCTCAGTGAGATGAAGGCAACAGATCACATGTTCTGAAATACTGCTGGGAAATGTGGGGCAGAGATGCAGAATGCAGATGTGTCCCACATCAGTCAAGTGTTCAAGGTAATGTGCAGTTTGGGCCTAAAATGCAGACAAATAAGTATTGTGGTGATGGGGAAATGAACTTCATGCAAACTTTCACATGAACTTAAGGATGCTCTTTGAACCATATTGAAATGTTTTAACATCAGTCACAATAGATTGGCTTGGGATTTCAATATGCTGATTACATATACCCGTATTTCTCTTTTTTAGCTAATATCAAGGAAGCTGCTGATGTTTGAATTACAGTATGAAAACAACAGTGGGCTGGAGTAGGGTTAATACACTGAATCCTATTCCAGACAAAGAGACAGCTTCTGGAATTGAAACTTAGTCTTTATTAAGAATCAGGTTTGAAATTCAGGGATGCTGTTAAATTCTTCTTTACATCTAGATGCTTCGGTGGTGGCAATGGCCAGGAATGCCTTTCCCCAATCTAGGCTAGTATGCAACCTGCTTTGCATTCCTGAGGAAGCCAAACTTAATTACATCATGACTGGATTACTACAGTGCACTCTACACAAAGGTCAACTCTGGAAGCATCAGCTGGTCAAGAATGTGCTAAGGACGTTAGCAAGCACTTGCAATGGGATATTAAATGTATTCTGCAATGCGTGCACTGGGTGTCAAATTGATTCCAAAGCATTGGAAACCAAAATGTCTTGGGTCTAAGAAGCCTAAAGGTACCTCCCCTCCCATACCAGCCTTCCCAATGCTGAAGATCTAGTGAAGGGACCCTTCTTTGTATCCTACCTATGGCAGAAGCACAGTTGGTGGTGATAAGTGAGAGTGCCTTCTTTGCAGCAGCACCCAAGTTGTGGAATAGCTCATCCCATAAAGTTTAGCTGGCTCCAACTCTTGCTGCTTTCCACCAGCTATTGAAGATGTTTCTGTTTTGTCAGACTGTTTCCTTGCAAGCAGATACAATTTTGATTTTAAGATTGCTTTTATCTGTCATCATTTCTGCTCCTAGTGCTATGATTTTATTGTTCAGTCACTTAACCTGATATGAAGGCACCAAGAAGGAAGGCTAACATATTTCACTTAACTAAGTATCATGTAGTTAGTAGGTGGAAGTGAGCAAAAAAATCCACAGAACATGCAAAGATCATACACTTTCACTGTTGTACATTCTCAATCAGGTATTCCAGTTTCTGCAGTTTGAGATAACTAGCAGCAATAGTTTTACTGACCCACACTAGGTTGCCATATATAGTTAATGGGGTGGAAGGGAGATTACCCATTTTGCAAGCCGGCTCTAGCATAATATACAGCATCCAGTGACTACACAGCTAGGAGTCTATAACTAAAACATCTTTGCCATTTAATAGGGACTACTGCAGATTTGCAAATAGGGGTTTCATTGGCAAAATACATAGCCTGAGAAGTCCATTCCTCAAAGTTTTTCCTCTGCACCTGTTTGTCTTAAGATACTTTTCCTCAGCTATAGGAGCAAAAATTATTGAGAACCCTGGAAATGTGTGGGTTAACTGTGGCTAGTCTGGTTTATCAGAAAAGGGCAATTCAAAATGGGCCTGCTCACTATTTACTAGACTTGCCACTTTTGAGATAAAACATCCTGGTACTTAGGTGGGCAGGCCACTCTGGAACAGGAAATGGAGCCCAGAGAAAGTTTGAGGAAAGGAATTGGAGGGCAGGGCTGCTTGGATTTTGCTAAATCTGGAACAGTGCCTACTGCAAAAGTGATCAGTAAATCTCTAAGTAAAAACAGCAGCAGCTGAGTTGGAGAAAATAATATTTGTCCCCTGATTCCTTCTCCTCTGTTGCTTGGCAGTAAAGATGGGAAAACTTCATAATCTACTCTTCTGAGTCATGGTTGAGAGTGGAATGTTTTCTCATCTGCTCCACTGAAACTCTGAAGCTTTTTTCACACTGATCCAGTAATGGAAAGGTAATTTAAACAGATGGTCACTCAATAGATCTTCAGATGCAATGTTTGTGCTAGTTCCACTCACACCTTTGCATTTCAGGTTGCCAATTCTACTCAGAGATGGCTTTTTACTTTCCCTTCACTGGATCTGAGGGCTTCCTTGCACCCTAGAATGGAAGTCTCCAAATCCATTCTGCTGGGAAAATATCAACAACTCACCTTAATAGGATTTGTGATACCAACTAGAGACTTCCATGACCCTGCCTTGAGCATCTCAAGATCTCTGAGGGAGGAAGGCAAAACCCTCTCCTATCCTGTCCAAGGTACTTTCCGATATGTCTGGTGAAGGTTTGGAACAGCAGCCAGTCCTGTATCCACTTCATTATTGCTGTTTCCACTACTGGCAGCCATACTTCCAACGTAAATACCTGTAGTGGTAGAACTCCATTTTGTTTTTAGAGTGGCAGTCCCACAGTATACAATAGCTAGAATTCTAAGGCCAAGATAAACACAAATAGGGCTAGTTAACAGCAATTTTGGGGAGAAGATTTGGTTCCTTAATGCTCCAAGGATTTATTTGCCATTTCAAGGTCTAAAACAACAAATGTTCATTTGGCAGAGTAGTTTTAGTTAGGTTTATATTGAGGTTATACTCAGAAACAGACCAATTCCTTTCTTGTTGCAGACATCATGCAGGTATTTTAATGGAAATTATACCTTCTTGATTTCTTCTTTATGAAATTTCATAAGAACAAAGCTTGATTTCCCCAGCAAAAGTGTTCTCATCCCCACCCAGGAAGGCTTGAAATAAAATCTGGTTAGCTGGTTTTTGGTGTGTGGCTCCCTCTGCTGGAACCTAGCACAACTCACAAAGAACTATTGGCTAGTTACGTATATTCTATACAGAATATCACCTTCCTGTTTCTGAAAGAGAGCTTTTTCTTAGCCAGCAGAAATTAAAAAAAAAATTAGGGGATGGACAATTGCCTAGTTCACTAACCACAAAGTATCTCTGATATGTTGGTAAAAACCTTGTGCTTTCTACAATACTGCCAAGCAGGGAATATTTTTTTCACACATCCTTTCACCCCACAAGAAGTACTTCAACTGTTAAAATATTATGCACTTCCTCTTTTTAAAAGGTATATCCTTTTCCAAAAAGGGGGCAAGAATGAATGCATCTATGCCAATGATCCTAAAATCAAGTGTAACTGAGTACTTGTGGCAGCATGTGGGTGGGGATGTGCAACTGAATATGCATCTTGCAAAAATGGAGAGACAGCACTGGCATTTGTATGCAGCTGCAAGCATGGATACCACTCATCTGTACTGCATATCACTCCATGAACAGAATCATCCTGTGGTTCCTAGACTGCAATCTAAAGTGCCATCAGATCATGTAGATGCCAAGCTCTAACTCTGGAAAAGAGCTTAGACCCTGGAGCTGGATCTCCGTGCTCTGATCCCAATCTCCCCTTGGTATGGAAAGAACAGCATGGCTGTCTCCTGAGGCTGGAAGGGTGACTTTGGAGAAGGGGCTTGGAGGCATTCCAGAGGGTTGGGGAGAAGAAGAGACCAGCACAGCCAAGATACAACAGATCCTGGCAGTGCCCCAGCCTCCTCCCCACCCCTTCCAAAGCAACAGTTAAACAGCTGAAGTCAGCCATCCAGCTGCTTTGCAAAGCAGGAGAAAAAGGGTGATGTCCTTCACCTCTGTGTTCTTTCTGCTCACCACAGGATACCCATAATCCTGTGTCCAGAGGATTATGGATGACCTCACTGGATCAACCCTAGTGGTCACATGTATGAATATGTGTCCAGAGCTTCTGGACTTGGGTAAATGTTTTGCTGTGTTGTGTCACAAAGCAGTATATGTTGAAGTTGCTCCTTCTGGAACAAGGATATAGTCACTCTTTTACCCTAATTCAGAGTGAGGAAAATGTAACTGATATTCATTACCTTAGACTTGTTTTGAATGGAAAGATGGTATACATTTTTAAAAATAGAAATAAAAATGAAATAGGGCTTTGTCCTCAATCATCTGTACTAGACAAACTTGTTTATATGGCGGTGATGACACCATTATTATGATATGACTTCTGATTGGCTAGAATTATGCAGAAGCCCTTAAAAAGAAAGACGCTATCTTATATTTTGCCACTGTCAGTTAGTTTTGACAATATGGGGCCAATGGTCTGTTTAGGTAATTTCTTAAGTTCCTAAAATGGAGAAGGACAGGAGAGCCTGGAGGAATGTTGTCCATGGGGTCATGATGGGTCAGGCATGACTTCATAACTAACATAACAAAATGGTGAGGAAGCAGAAAAAAGTTAGGGCTGTGAGCAGGCACAATTCCTCACCCATAACTATGAATATGGGGAAGATGAGGAGCTTTTCATATCCCTCAAATCTCGCTTTTCCCTTTGAAAATGTCAGAATGTGAAAATCTAGCACAGCATTTTTATATAAAATATTATTCACTTGAATGTGCTTGATTTCTTACAGTGTGAAATCTCTCACAGCATGTCTAGAGCATGTGGTAATGCCTCACTTTACTAATTAAAGCTGCATTATGCTACTGACTTCAGCATGACAGAGAGAGTGATCCTACAGCCCCTAGACAGTATTTGCACAACCATGGCATAATATGGATCCCTAGCTCTGAGGCTGGCTGCACTGTTTGACCTTGGAGCTGAGAATCTGTGCTCTGATCTCCCTTCTCCCCTCTCACAACCACCCCCTTGGGAACACAACACTGGACAAAGGTAAGGGGGGTGTTCCAGTGCAGAGAAGGCTACCAAGATCAGGAAACAGATTCCTGCAGCCTCCTTCCCACCCCCTCTGATATGCCCCAGCTACAACACCAAAAATGAGGGTCTAGCAAGAATGCAGATGAGGAAGTGCAGGGAAGGGAAGATTACACCTTCTGCTCCTCCTGCCATGCATAGGATGCTCATTAGCCTCTGGGTTCAGGGGCTTGCAGGCATCGAAGGCACAACCCAGTGGATTGTATCCTTAAGGCTTTTAAAAATGGACATGCAAATGCAATTTTAGACTTTGCATCTTTCATTACAAAAAGATTGTGCATCTTAAAAACATTCTGAATTGTTAACCTAGACATATCCTTGAAAACTGATGTTAAAATAACTTTGCGGCTGCTTGAGAACAACAGAGTGAGGGAGTTTCAAGGTCAGAGCACTTGGAAATCTTTTAAGCTCAGCTCAGTGCATTTTTCACCAACCTGAACTATTTAAGCACTTTCAGACTACTGGCCTTGTTTAGACACTTCTCTAGTTTGTGTTGCATGTGTTAAAAAGTGATTACTCTTTGTACCCAAGATGCCTATATATCAGTCATGAGCCATGGAGATCCTTTACATTTATGCTGAGTGCTTAAGAAAACCAGAACTCTTAATTAGCTGACTGGATGAAGTACTTCAAGTGCTCAGATAAAAGGTTTAAGGCGTGCAGGTACACACATTTCAAGCAGATGTAGTATAGCACACACTTGGAAAACAGGAGCACTCCTAAAGAGTTAGTGTGACAACTACAGGGTAAATAACTTACTCCCTGCTTCAATTCTTCTTCCTAAAGAAAGATTGGACCATTGTGAATTAGATGAATTGGCATTTAAAGTGTAAATAGAGGAAAACTGAAGATTTAGAGCAGGCATCAACCCGGATTCTGCTGTCAACTACACTCTGCAAAATGAATCCCTTGAAATTAGCACACTTGAACACCAATTTCTGGCTGGCTAGCTGACTGAAGGGACAATGGGGAAAAGCTGTTGTGTTTACGTCATCTTTGCAAAATTTTTCAGCAAAGTGAATACCACTTTTTTCTGGAAAGGGACACTATCCAGTCCCTATTAGGGGCCATGGACTGGATGGGCCAGAGCCAGAAAATGGGTGGCAACACCTTTTTTCTTTCTCTTTCTGCCTCTCCTCCTCTCTTTCCCCTCCATCCTCCCCACACTTACAGCTGCAATGGAAGGGATAGACTGCAAATGCAAGAAGGCAAAATACTTTGCTTGTAGACAGTTTCATAAATTAGGCTAAGGGCTACAACATGTCCAGCCCAGTTCTAGAGACACCAGGCTGGCCACTTTTGGAGCACTGTTTTGGAAACAGGGCTCTTCCACTCTTATGCTACTATACACACTGAAAAACAGGAGTGGCTTGTATAGCATCACACCTTCAAGTTAAACAGTGTTCCCAGATTCAGCTTACAAAAACGAAGTATGCCTCAATATTCTTAATATCCTCATGTTCGATGATACTATGAATAGAGGATTCAAGAACAACAAAATTGATTCACTAGTCATTTTTCTGTGCACTGCTACAATTCTATACAGAGTTTACATGAAAGAAGGCACCTTGTCAAATGGAAATAGTTATCAGGAAAGGAATTTTTCCTCTATAGGGGCTTCTCTTTTAAGTGAAATGAGACTATGCCAGGTTTGTGCCAGGGCTGAATTTACATTAGCACCATTCCAAATAGCTGATAACCGCCCCCCCCCCCCGCCCCAACCCTGCCCCTCACTGCCCTCTTCTTTCTATTATCAAGTTTAAGGAGTTTTAGACATTATAAAATGGAGTATGACAAATGGTTGCTCTAATGACAATACCACTTCATGGTACCTGAAAGGAATAAAGAAGTTATTCATTATTTAGAGAAAAGGACATTTGGACTCGATTATCACTGCTTTTGTGGAATGAATAGTGAAACTATAGGATGCAACAATGGTAAGAGTAGCAAAACTATGTGGGATTTATCCAGGGAATAGAAGCAACTGATGTCTGAAGGAAATGAGGAGATCTTTCCCTAACAAATGCTTATTGGATGAAATATACTAGCTGGAAATTGCTGCCACCTCTTTCTCTGTTTTACTTTTTGTACTGTACCACTGCACATAATTTCTTTTTTTGCTTAGTAGGAATGGTATATTTTACCTTGAGCAGTTTCATGAGGCCTTCCAATTGAACCATGAGTTCTCTCCGGCTTTCCTGAAGAGCAGACATCCTTTGTTCCAACTCATCCTTCCTCTGTCTAAGAAATAAGCATTTAAAATCAGAGCATCTATCTGAGCATTCCACAACCTACCAGGGCATAAACATGCCATCAAAAACCTGCATTTGCAAGCAATACACACAATAATCTACACACAGCTTGCACGTGATGGAAACATTTTTTTTCATGTAGGAATATTGTCCCAGTTAAACTGTAATTAGGGCAATAAACATTTTATTTTGTATTCTAGTACAATAACACAGAACAGTTACAATACTTAACACACATATAGTATATAGCTATAACTGAAAGATCACTTGATTGAAACCTATACCATAATCAAGTGAAACCTATACCATAACTGAAAACTGGCAACCAACACTTTTGGAAAGCCTGGATAGAATTCATTCTTTCCTCACATAGCAATTTACAGAATGTTATTTTGTTCATTAACATAGTAGTTCAAATCTTCTTTTACTGTTGCACTAGAGTTTGTATGTATGCTAAAGAGAACCTTAATATTCATTTTTGCTTTTGGGTTTTCTATTTTGCAAATGTTCTGCAAGAAATCAAAATATTCCCTTTAACAGTTAATTGGTGATTATTATTCCAAACACACACAAAGCCAGACAGATACTGCTTTTTCTGGCAATGCAAATTAAAACAGAGGAAAGATCTCAACTGACAAAGCTCCCTATGGATATTCAGTGCCAATAAATCTAAACTAATGTATTATCTTTTTAAATCTGTGAAGAAAATTAAGGAACACCCCCACCCAACAACTCAAGGAACACCCAATAAGTCAAGCAGAAATGCCAGCCACAGATAATCAGTGGGCATTAAAAAAAAGTAAAATAATAATAGCCTGAAAATTAAAGCAGCCATCCAAGCAAGATTATAATCCATTTCAGGCATCATCTCCAAAAGAGGTGTGGGCAATAACAGTTTGATTATAATCATTTTCAAGTTCTGTTGTACTTATGCTGCATATTATGTCTAGATGGTTCTATTTCCAACTGCTAGACAGCTCCACTGGCAAAACAAGAATGAAAAAAGCAACCACAACATGATATATGTGCATTGAGATCCCAAGTAATTAATTAGGTGTGTAGCTCACAATATCCTAGAATGTTTAAAAATGCACACACACTTCAAAAAAGAATAATCTATAAATAATCTGTTTCTGCAGGAGTAACTTTAAAATTAACTGATTTGGAGCCCAGCTGCTCACATCTGTTTCTTTTAAGCACTTTGGCTTTTAATACTACAAGCCACAGGAAAGCCTTTATGGCTGGAGTGCTGAAGAGGCTGCAGTCCATGATCCAATATCTTTTGGCCCTTGGCATCAACTGCCTCAAGTCCCAGTATAGGAAATAGGCAGGGTACAAACAGCAACAACTGGTTCCACCAAAAAAAAGTGGTTGCTCTTACTTTGCCTGTCTCTTCTGCCCTGTGTGTGCAAATGCCATAGGGGCTTGCTGGAAGTCTGCATCATTAGAGTCTGAGTGCTGCATGTAGAAACTCTGGATTCCATGGTCAGAATGTATTATACAAACAAAAAGACTTATACCACAGGTGAAATTATAGAGACCTGGTCCTAGCATTTTTCTTACCTTGCCATGAACTTAAATATTATTCTTTCTCACAGAATTGTGCCTTGCATGATGGGAGAGAATCAGCAGAGATATTATGGAGTATAAGTAGGGAGATTTCTTTCCTCCCTCTGTGGTTTATTTTAGTCCTATTCATTCATGTAGAAGGAAAACTTCTTGGTGGGGCGGGGTTGGGAGGGGAGGCAGGGACAGCATCACAGTGGAAACAGTCTTCTCCTAATGTGCTCATTTCAATACTTGTAGGCAGAATTGCTTGCATGAACTCTACGTGTGGGAGACAGCCTACATGCAATGAGGTATCCTGCTTTCAGAGACTGGGGAGAGGTTAGGGCTTGCTTTATTCTGCCCCCACCCTGTCCCTGTTCTACTAGAAACTAGAAAGAGGCTTCAGATTCCTGAAATAAATTCTGTATATGAAGATGGGGTGCCATAGAACTTTCTAGGCTAAGACGATTTGTAAATACACTGTTCTAAAGAGAAAATGATAATCTTCGCTCTGATTTCTGTTTGTTTCTTCAGTATGGTGCACTGGTGCCCGAGTCTCACACTCCCCAATGATTTCAGAAGTTATGGGTCAAAGAAACAGTAACTGAGTACTTCAGTAGAATACATTTTATCTTTTTTCCACCCGTATTTATTTATTTAATTATTATTTGGATTTTTATCCTTTGTCATCTCACAGCTAGCACCTATTAATAGCATAGACCAGTCTTCTCCAACTTGGCATCCACAATCTCCAGAATTCCACCATCAGTCATGGTGGCTGGGGTTGACGGAACCTTCAATCCAAAAATGTTGGATTGTGGTGACGAGTGGTGCTAGGTTGGGAAAATCTGGTATTAACCAATCCATATCTATTAATGCCCGATGGAAGCAGGAAATGGCCATATAAGTATATAAATATTGGGAAGAACTAAATATTAGCAAGTTCTTCCTGATGGTACAAGCTGTTTGACATTGGAACAGACTGCATTAGAAGGTGGCAGATACTCCTTTGATAGGGCTCTTTAAGCGAAGACTTATATGATTATATGAGCTTTGAGGCCCAATCTAGGGATGTAAAATCCATTTTGTCCCTGTTTTGTGGATTGCCAGCTGCCTTTTGTTCCATCATCTGTTCATCAAAAGAATTTGACTTTGTGCAAATCTATAGCTATACAACTTTGCACTCCTGAAAATGCATTAATCCCTTCAAAATATTCAGATCCCTGAAAAATGCATATTTTTACACTTTGGCCTGTAGAAGAAACATACATTTTGGCAGGGTTTTTTATTTTACTTATTTTTCAATAACTAAATTGCAATAAAATATGCAAAATAATAAAATAACATAATAAAAACCAGTGCTTGCAAGCTGCTGCTTCCTGCACTGGATGGAGAAGAAGGTTGGTTGCTTGAGGTTGCCTGGTGCAACTGTGGCCCTCTTCTTTCTCCTGCAGCTGATCCTTTGGCAGCTGTGCCCGGTGGGAAAGGCTGCTGGTTGTGCAGCTGGGGGGCCATGATTGTTCCTGGACTTCGTCTTGGCTTGGCTCGCTTTGCAGGATGCTTTGGGATGCTGGAGGGATGCATTCCAGAAGGCTTCATCCCAACTTTAGCCCCCAGTCAATGTCCAGGGGTCATAGCATTGCTCTCTAACTGGAACATAAGCAAGATGTGTAACTGTCAAAAGTCTTGGGAAATTCAATAGCTAAACATTATATGCAGATACTTACCTCAGGAGCCGAAGTTCTGCCAGGAGAGTAGGATTCTGTGCTGCCTTCTCAGGGGTGGGCTGAGATGCTTGTTCATGTTCAAGTCGCAACCTATGAATCTCTTGTAAGATTTCTCTTAGAGAGGAAGAGAAAAGGTTGTCCATGATCTGCATAATTTTCACTGAACAGAATGCTACAGACAGAGAGTTCAGCTAGCACAAAGAATGTCAACCTATATTGAGAGCCAGTGTGGTGTAGTGGCTAAGAGCATGGGACTGGGACTCAGATGATCTGGGTTCTAGTCCCTGCTCAGCCATGGAGCCAACTGGGTGACTTTGGGCCAGTCACAGACTCTCAGCCCAACCTACCTCACAGGGTTGTTGTTGTGGGGATAAGATGGAGGAGGAGACTGATGTAAGCTGCCTTGAGCCCTTTGTAGGAAAGAGGCAGGATATAAATCGAAAAATAAAATAAAATAAATAAATAAATAAATAAATATTAAGGGTACTATGGAGAGGATTCTGGAATCCAGAGGCTCTGTGGGAGCATCACACATTCAGGGAGGCCACTTGAGAAACCTCAGGGAACCACACAAATGGCTTGTGATTAGTGCAAGCTGCTGCTTTCAGTCCAATAAATAAGTAAAAACATCCAAAACCAGAGAAAACAGAAAACAAAAATACTGCAGCTATAAGGTATTGCTTAACTGGATGAGACCATGTGGATCTGCATAATGCACTTGTCCTTTTCCATCATGTCACAGGGGACCAAGAAGGTATGGGCTCTGTCCTTCTGAGTGCATAATCTGCTAGCATTTAGAGAGTCAATGTGGTATGGGAGTCAGGACTAGGACCTCCATTTGGCCAAGAAGTTCACTAGGGTGACTTTGTGCTAATCAAAGGATTTCTGACCCAAAGTAGGCATTACTTTAAAGACATAGTTAACAGCTACTTTTAGGGGGGGGGGGGGGATACTATAGAATCAACGCATGAGGACCAATCTGGATTAGGACCCCAACATAGCTGCTGCTGGTGGTGCTTTAAGCCTTCCACTGATGTGGTCCTGATCCAGCTCAAGGTCACCATGAGAGCAATTTATATTCCTGAATAATGACCTGTATTAGCCAATATAAATTACAGGCCTGCCTCCTTGCCCCTGATATGCTACCAACATCTTTAAAGTAATAACTGCTCTGGCTGTCAGCCTAACTGATATGCAGGGTCGAGTTTGCTTGTCATGACAAGCAACACTGCATAGTAACCATGGTTTGTAGTTGTTGTTTTTTTAATCTCAGTGTGCCTGACAGATGATCAGGCTCATGGTGGCAACTTTCCTCCTTTCTGCCATTTGCTTCCCTCTCAGTCCTCCACGTGGAATCCCAGGAAACAGTACGTGGAGGAATGCAGCTCCTCTTTTTGGCAGCTCTGATCATGAGCTGAGTTCCGCTCACTGCTGTTGTCAAGCAGTCCCTGTTGTGCAAACAGAGCTCATGCTGCAAGGCACAGCAAAGGTGACGAGAGAACTGATCAGGCCCTTTGCCTCCACACTCAGGCAAAAGGGAGGAAAATCAATTGGTCAGTGCTGTGGAAAGAAATAGTCCCACTCAGCCAGTTCTTCCCTCTGCTTCCACACCTGCCTGAGGAAGCCCCTTGGGAGTGTGAGTGGGAGAGTCAGCTGGGCAATGGTGCCTGGTGGAGGACTAAATCCTCAATTAATTGCCCTGGCTCCCCCTCTGCGTGCACTGGGGAAAGCCCCTTGTGGGTGTGAGGGGAAGGGAGAATAATCAGCTGGGCATGGTGCCCAGGAGGAACTAGGTGACTCTCCCACTTGTCCCCCTTTCTCAGTCCTGCTTGTGAGAGGGGTGTCCCCAACACAGTGGCCACAAAGTATCCTTCTTGTAAGTGGCAGGATGAAGGGAGAAGAAGGACTCATCCCCTGTTTTTCCCTGCTGCTCCTGCAGAGGTGGCTGTCAGGTTCAAGTTGCCTCTCTGGCAAGCAGGAGAAAGGAGGAGGGCGGGGCGGGTGTCAGCATGGGAATCAGCTGAGTGCCACAGCCCCCAACTGGGCACCACTACCCAGCTGATTCTTGCTCCTCCCACATACACATGGGGGGCAGAGGTGACTGGAATCACCCCTGCCCCATCACCAACAAACTGAATGACCACTCCTGTTCCAAAGTTGATCTTTTGGGGAGAAGGTGGGCAGAGAAGGGATGCTCCTGACAGCTGCACAAACAGCTGCTGGCAGTGGCACTAGGTTGCTCTTGCTAAGTAGCTCTATGGTTCTGGCCTTGGAACCATGATGAGTTGTTTTTTCCAAGTTCAGATGACACAGCAAATCATCAGGGTACCACAAAACCTTAAAACAGATTGTTGTTTCTGTTTGTGGTTTCTAAAATGTACCATGCAAAAATGCCATGAAGAGTATGGCATGACAGACCAACAGAGGTAAAAAAAAATCACTGAGGTTTCTATTGTGTGAACTTCCCCAAGGTGTGTGCATGACAAAACAGTGAGATATGCCACCTCACACTTGGGAAAAGGACCCAGATAAGAATGTAATAAATAAATACTTTCAAAGATCATAAAAACCAGATTGCATTATAATTTCTACTTGGACCTATTTAGACCCAAATAGGACTTTGAGGACCTATTTAGTCCTCAAATCATTTAACTTAGCAATCAGACTGAAATTTGTTTGTGAATTCCTTGACAAACTGTGGTTGAACTTACTAGTCAACAACTATTGTGTAGTGGCTGGTTGTGAACTCCAATCATACCAGAATTTTGTTGGGCCATACTTCAGAGTGAGGATGCATAGGTTACTGGTCCTCAATTTGCCCTGCCACAATTTTCTACCTGATATCACCAAGGTGCTAATTCTACAATGATCACATGGCAAAGAAGAGACATATACAGCAACCCCAATGCACTGTAATAAACCAAAGCAGAATCCCTGGGAATCCCTTTATAGCCCTTCATTTCCCTTCTGCAAGCAATTGGTCCCACTGGTTCTGTTCTGCATGTGGACCCCACTAATTACACGAGGAAGATTTAGGGTTTCCAAAGGAAGCCCCAAATGAATGGAAATACTCATTTCCGAAAGGAGGGAGCTCAGTGCAGCACACTTATGAGAGCTCTGCTAATGTGCCTCTTTCCAAAAATGAATTTCTACTTACCCCAAAAGTGTTAAATTACCATTGTGAAAGTACTGGGGGCCACTTGAACAGGGAAAGGGTTGGAGCATAACAGAACTAGCTCAAGTGGAAGTGACTGATTGGATTCTGCTGCATTCTATATCTACGGGTCCTCTCATGATAAATTCTGTATGGGCTTTGTATGCTCTGTCTTGATATTGTTTATCTATGCCTCTTGCTTCACCCACAGATATCTATTTAGCCTGACTGTGTGTTGCAGAAAATTGATTATAGACCCTTACCTGTTTTTGTTTTCAAGCTCCTGAATAAGCTGTCGTTGTTGCTTATTTGCATCGATAGAGAATGAGATATCTGGAGCACCTCTCTGCTGAGGCTGCTGCTGTGGCTGCTGGAAGACAGGTTGTCATATTATTGGAAATGAGAACTAGATACATATATCTTGTAAAGCAGAAGGTCCACCTTTTCTCTTCTACAATCACACAAGAAAGAATGCATATGTCAAGAGCAGGACATAGGAGATAAGTCCAGCTGAGTTAAAGGAACACTTTCAAGTAAGTATATATTACAGGACTGGGCAACATGTGGCATCCACTGCCCCAGTGTGTGTGTGTGTGTGTGTGTGTGTGTGTGTGTGTGTGTGTGTTTTACAAAAAAAGGGGGACACCTTAGCATTTCAGAGCCTTAAAAAGGCCAAATTAAAGTTGATCTGTACTATACTCCATATCCACTATGACGCAGTCAATAGGTTAAAATAATTTTAAAATAAGCTACATTTGGCCTATTTAGTGCTCCATATTGCTAACCCACTTAGGGGAGGGGACCAGAGAGAGTGCAGCCCATGGGAAGGGTCTGGTGGCCACCTGCTAATTGCCAAACTTCATGTGCAGAATTGAAGCCTTAGAATGCAATTAATAACTTTATAACCATTTACTTGGGAAAAAGCTCAGTTGAAGACATGGACTTACTCTGGAGAAAAGGTAAGTGAGAATTTCTTTTTAGTTTGCAGATTATCAAAACTTGCCTTGTTTGCAATATGAAAATGAATGGGAGTGCATTTTTATTCTGGAAAATGCTTACCTAGTCTTGAGCTTTCAATTGCATATTTGGGAAAATATGTATTTTAAACAAATGTGAACACACTGAAGTCAACATTTTTGAAGAGATGCACATTTTAATGCTTTAGTCAATGGGGAAAAGTGCACACTTTAAAGAAATGGACATAGAAATGTGCACTTTCCCCATTTGAAATTCACAGGTCACCAATTAAAATGACAGTAAAGCAAACTAAGCTTTGAAATGGTGTTCAGAGAATTTCTGTGAGCTCCAGCATCTCTTGTTTGTCAGTACCTACACTGGAGTAGAATTAACCTAAGATTGCATTGTCAACTTGACAGGAAAGAGTAGTACAATGAGAAATAGGAGGTGAAGGCTCAACTACATAACTCGTAGGTGGAAATGTGGTCTTCACAAGAAAAGCCTGCCTTTGGGGTTTTCCCAATAATATTTTGGATGGAGAGGGGGAAGGCCTTTGAGGCTTAACAACTCAAATCACGCAGCCACAGGCTGTGGACACAGAAAGGGGGTCTTTGTTATCTCCCATGACTTAGCCATGGCATGCTCCATTCCTTCCTCTGGGCTCCCAGACCACTATGGAAGAAGCTCTAGGTGGAACCACAGTATCATGTGTGAGCTCTGAACATGAATTCTCATGGAAAATGTGTGGGAAGAGCACACACAGTGCAATCAACTATGCAGAGTTAGCAGCAATTGATTGTCAGACCCATTTACTGCCCACGTAAGGTTTGCTCAGCCTCACTTCATTCTATCCAGTCATACGGATTTAAGTTGTTTGTTTGTTAATTTAAAAGTATTTCTATAATGCTACACATGCAAACAGATTCTGGAGTGGTATAAGATTAGAGCAAATACCAGCATGAAAACATCTAAAGATTTAAAAACAAAAGAACATTAAGATGGAGACAGACCAGCAAGAAAAAGCTTTCTGGCTCAAGACTGTTTTTAGTATGTGCTGAAAACAGCACCGTGTTGGTGTCTGCCTGACCTCCTGGGGCAGGGGATTCCACAGGAATGAAGTTGCCACAATGAAGTCTCTTCTCCTCTTGGATTCCAGTCAGAGGAGAATGTCCTCCAGATATCTCTGGACCATCCAGGTTGGTATAGGAGAAGACACGCTGTCAGGTATCCTGGTCCCAAGTTCAGAACTTTTTACACTACTGCTTAAACCTTAAACCAGGCCTGGTCGTGAACTGAAAACCAGTGCAGTTTAGCAAAGGAGAAAAGAGGGTAGAGCTCATAGAGCACATTGCAGCAATCTCATCTTGAGGTTACCACTGCCTGTTTCACTGTCACCAAGCCATCCCTATCCAGGACACAACAACAAAAACAACTGAATTGCTACACAATGTCTTCAGATGTCAGGGCCCCTCCTTCTGGAAGCACCTTAGCTATAGTACAGAGATGAGTCATGTTAATTTGCTCTTACCCCTGAAAAATTGTGCTGCACATTGAAAACATTCATTATTATTTTTTCTTTCACTGGAAATCATAGTCTGTATGAGCATGAGAGTAAACTCTCTTGGATTAATTTAAAACTTAAAACTCTCTTGGATTAAATTAGAAATCATTCCTTCAAAAAATAAAACACTGTAAGAACAATAACGTCTCTTGCAGGGGAAGATCTCAAAGGCTTCATGGGGAAAAACTGAAAGCCTGCCAACTCCTGAGGATCCTCTTGCTCCAAGGGCAATCTGTGCTAACTGGGCTACTTCTCTGGCACTCCCCTTCCCCACCGCAACCCCAACAGCCAGTCCAGTCACAGAGGACACTGTGAAGTTGCACATGCTGACAGAGCTGCCTGTGCAGGCAGTCTTTGGTTCTCAAGCCCTCATGATCCCTGGCTGACAAAGGCTGTTTGGCCAGGAGAGATTTCTCTTTTAGAGGTGCAAACTGTGTTTCAATCAGGAAACTTGGCAATTATTCTCTGGCTTGGATTCCAATCCAAATCATCCAAAAGACAACAAAACCAGCAGTCCCAGGAAAACAGCACTATAATGAACAGATAATAAAGGAGCACAATTATTTTTAAAAAAAATGAGAGTCAGTGCACATAATCAAACTAACAAAAGGCATCCCTTAACATAAATGCAAACAGCTACAAGACCTTGTGAACGTAACAATTCCACCAGAAGAGGAATAGCTAATCTTGTTTTTCCACTAGTGATTTACTATGTTAGCAAAATTCCAGTGACAGGGTTTAAACGTATCATCCTTACATTGTGTTTTTGTTTGGTTTTTAGTATTTCTGCTGTTCTTGTAGTCAGTTTTCTAAACACCTGATTATTTTATTTCTGACAGATGTGAGACCAGTTGGGGATGTATTATGGAAGCAAAAGTTGGGTTATAAATATTTAAATCATAATGTGGGCCTGTCCTGAGATGCCTGTGAGCCATCCGAAGATGCCTTGCTTGAGGGATGGCATGGAAAAGTTTTAAATAAATAAACAAACAAATAAAATATAAACATACTTTACAAAGTGAGAATATATCTGCTGCAGTGGAGATAATATCAGAGACACCTACATTCCTTGCTGAAATTGATTGGAAGCTGATTGAACTAGCCTGACATATACCAACGAGCACAGGGAATTGTAGCTCTGTGAGGACTGTATTGAACATCTCAAAATGACGCTATCACAATGATCCTTCCAGCATGTCACAATAGCAGGCAGTTTATAGAGAAACTGTACTCCAAGGGTATATTCACATATGGCATGTAGATTGAGTTGTGCTGCTACTTCTTATATTTATAGCTCATATTTTTCCTTATACAAAGAACCTAAGGTGGTTTACATAGATCCTCTTCTATTTATTTTATCTTCACAACAGGTAGATTAGGCTAAGACCAGTGATCGGGCACAATCACCCAGTGGTTGTCATGGCCAAGTAGGGACTAGATACCAGATCTCCTGGCCCCAGTTGAGCATCTAGACACTACAACACACTGGCTTGCTTAAATTCATCTTCTGTGAATCTAAATTGGCTAGAATTCAATTTGTCTTCAATACTCTATCACATTACATGAAGAGGAATACTTTTGCAAAGATTAAAAGATTATCAACAAACATACTGAAACCAGAGGTATAATTCACAAGTCAATCAAAGATAAGAAGATTAATTGCTAAAGCCAAGCATATGGTTATAGAAAAACCTAAGCAC
The DNA here is from genome assembly GCF_004798865.1 of Varanus komodoensis. NCBI lineage: Eukaryota > Metazoa > Chordata > Lepidosauria > Squamata > Varanidae > Varanus > Varanus komodoensis. Next base: position 20,584,707 of record NW_025335438.1, read on the forward strand.
AGCTAACCTTAGCATGATGGTGCTCCATATGAATGACACGATGTGGAAAATAATGATGATTCATAAATCTTTATTATATCCAAAAGAAGTTGTGTCATGTCTGTTAGTGAACTCCAGTTATATGGCATTACATAGGATTTGCCTCCTAAACATATATTGCTTGTCTTTTGCTTCATGCATCATTTAGAAATATGGCTTTGACTTGCATGCTTTTATATGAAAGAGAACTAGCTTACAGAGGAACTAATGTCAGAACCAGCTTTCAAAGTGAGAATGAATTTTGTGGATATTTTACGGGGAGCTTGTTTACATTTTGTTTATGCTTTCTTGTTCAAAATATGTGAAGGTGGGAATAAAAGAAACTAAACTGGACTTATTTATGCCACCCCCAGTCTTTTATTAGGTTTTTGCTTCACCCTCTTTTGTTCAAAAAACTATATATTTAGCCCATCTTTGGCCCACTGTAACCTACTCACTGGGCACTTCCAGGAAAAAAAATCTGTTGGATCCACAGGAAGTCAGATTCCAGAGTTACAGCAGTTGAATTGGTGGAGCTATCTAGAGCACAGTTTGGTCCAATTTTATTGGATGAGTTTCATTTGGTATAGCTGAAGGATGTGGACAAGGTGCTTGGACAGTTTCCTACAACCATGTCAGTACTGAATCCTTGCTGCCCCAGCTCAAAAAAGCCAGCTGGGAAGGGATAACTGGCTGGCCAAGGGAGATCTTTGAGAGAGGGAGTGGTCCCATGCTGCCTTAAACAGGTGGTGATGAGACCACTTCTCAAGAAGCCCCACTTGACTAGGAAAATTTGAACAACTGCAGGCCAGTAGCAAATATTCCTTTCCAGGGCAAGGTTCTAGAGAGGATGGTTGCTAATCAGCCTCAGGCACTCTTGGATGAAACTGATTTTCTGGATCCATTTCAACCAGAGTTTGGCATGGAAACAGCCTTGGTTGACCTGTGCCAGGAACACATCAACCATGGTATCCTTCTGGAGTGGCTGGCTGAAGTGGGAGAGGAGGGCACTGCATTGCAATGGTTCCACTCCTACTTGGAGGTGCTTGGGAATATTGTCCAGTCCCATGGATAATCCAGCATGGAATTCTGCAAGAGTCTGTTCTGTCTCCCATGCAATTTAACATCTACATGAAACTGCTGAGTGGGATCATCTGGAATTTTGGAGTATGCTGCCATCAGTATGCTTTATTTCTCCTTTTCAGCAGGTGAGGCTGTGGATGTGCTAAACCAGCATCTGGCTACACTGATGAACTGGATGAAGGCTAATGGACTGAAACTCAATCCAGACAAGATTGAGATGCTGTTGGTGATTTCATTGACTGGATGGGGTGTTCAACCAGTTCTAGACAGGACTGCACTCCCTGTGAAGGAGCATGTTTGTAGCTTGGGAGTGTTCCTTGATCCATCTTTGTCACTTGAGGCTCATGTGGCACTGGTGGTTTGGAGTGCTTTCTACCAGCTTCAGTTGGTGGTCAGTAGGTATTTCTACATGGGCAGTATTAGCCTGGCTTTAGTGATCTATGCTCTGGTAATCTCTTGATTAGATTACTGCAACACACTCTATGTGGGGCTGTCCTTGAAGATAGTTCAGAAGCTGTAATTGGTGCAGAATGTGGCATCCAGATTAATAGCTGGGACACAGAGTTCTGAGCATATAAGACCAGTTCTGTGCCACCTGCAATGACTGCTTGCATACTTCTGGTTCCAATTCAAGGTGCTGGTCTTAATCTATAAAGCCCTACATGGCTTGGGACTGCAGTACCTGTTGGAGTGGCTCTCCAAACCCCTATCTACCTGGACACTACACTCAACCTCTGTGGCCTTCCACTGGGTGCCAACCCCATCTGTGGAATACCCTCCCTGCTGTGGCCTGCCTGGCACCAAATTTGCCATCTTTTTGGCACCAGATTTTGACAGCCCTCTTTATGAAGGTGTTTAGAGACCTTCCTGGTCATTCAGGGACTTGGCCCTGTTGGTCTTTTATTCTTGGCCATTCTTTTATTCTTGGATGGGTCTTTTTTATTGTTTTATGCTCTTTTAAATTAATTTTAATTCTTGTTAGTGTTTTTATCTATTATATTTTAGTGTTTTTATACTTTGTCTGAACCACTCAAAGCTTTGGCAGTAGATAAATGAAACAAACAAACAAACCAATAAATAATATATATTATACTCAAAAACATTCTTAAAACCCCCAGTGGTCTACTAATATCTATAGCTGCCTTTTAAAACAACTTTATTAGAACCTAATTAACAGCACAATCCTGTTCATGTCTATTCAGAAGAAAGTTTCATAGACCTGGTTTGAACAGCCAAAATAAGACATGGTGGCTCATTTAAATTTGGGTGCTACCTTGTGGGACATACAATTACCATGGTCATTGTTGTGTTAACTGAGCCTGGGAAACATGTCTTGTTGGAGGAGCAAATAACCCTTCAATAACCTTACCATAATTTCCTGCAGGGTGATTTGTTCCTCCAGCAAGCCATGCCACCTGGGATCAGGTGAGAAGACAAGCTGCATTCAGAATTATGGAAATAGCATGTGCTGTAATTTAAATATAGATCATGCAAACTGAATTTGGCAGATCTTACTCCCAGGTGTGTACAGGATTGCACCCATTGAGCACAGTGGAACTTATTTCTAAGTAAATGTACATAGGATTATGCCATGATTCAGGAAATAAATTCAGATTAATAGAATTTTGGGGAATGAGAATGATTCATTATAAACTGCTGTATAAATTATAGAAAGCTATTCAGAACACAGATGATATGCTATTCATAAAACAAAAGGAAAAAAAAAGATAAAAGTGCTGCATCTCTATTCTGCTGAGTATTGAGGATATGCTTAACTCACTGAAGAAACAGAATTGCTTTGCTATGGTTAGTTTACATACAAAAAATAAAGGAAGAAGGAATGCAAACAGCTGCTATAATCTGATCTTCTTGCTGAACCACTGTGGATAAAATTCTAAAGAAGATGAGCACAGCACTTCATGCCCAGTGGAAATTCTCCACTGTGTGTATAGAACATTTTCTGGTACTAAAGAACCCAGAATGAACCTTGCTTCTGCAGGGCTCCTTGGAGTGCTGCAGAGCTTTGGATAGTGACTTATTTACTTGCTACATCAAGATGTAACTGTGGTAATTACCTCTAGATTGGTGCTAATCTATCTTTAAGCATGGTTAGAGGTAGCTCATTAGATGGAAGCGAGCATATCTCAGGGGAAAGTGGTAGACTATCGTTAGTGTGGTAACATGCACTGGACTGCAACTATCTGAATTAATTTCTCTCAACTTGGCAAATCATTTCAGCAAAAAAGAAAGAAAGAAAGAAAGAAAGAAAGAAAGAAAGAAAGAAAGAGAGAGAAAGGAAAAGCAAAACATCATCCCCCTAATTAAAGCCACTTACTGAAGAAGTAGTCTCTGCTGCCAGCCTTGCTGCATACCTGGCGATCAGTCTGTGCTCTTCATCTAGACGATTTGGACTGTCAAGCAAACTGTTGTGGTGGGAGGGCAAGCAAAAATGGAAGAACCATTAATATATAGGTTAAGAGGACAATGTTCCTTAACCTATATAAAGAAAAGATGGCTAAAAGTGGGGGTGGGGTGACATGATAGAGGTTAATAAAATTATGAATGGTGCGGAAAATGGGACAGAGAGATAGTGTTCTCCCTCAGAATGTTAAAATTCAGGGTCATCCCCAAAACTGATCGGCAAGAGATTCAGGACAGATAGAATAAAGTAGTTCTTCATATAAAGCATATCCAAGTTGTGGACTCACTGCTGAATTATGAGGCAATGACCACTTGATGTAGGGGACTAGGCAATTTCATGGAGGGGAGGCCTAACAGTGGCTATAAAGTATGCCAGCTAAATAGAACTAGTTGTTGGTGTCCAAGCAGTGGGAGAGATCTGTTGCATTCAGGTGCTGCTTTGGGGCCTTCCAAAAGCATCTGGCGGGATAATGCTGTAAACAGGATATCGGAGCCAAATATGAGCTAGCAGAGATCTTCTTAGCTTTTTAATAAGGCCATTTTGCCAGAGATTGTATTCAAAGGATCACTCTGAGTTTGCCACTCAATAGAGGGCTCCAACACCCTAAATTCCCCCGAACCTTCTTGTTTTTATATGTATATATATTCAACTAGATAAGCCTCTTAGCTTATGTAGCTGACCTTCCATGTTGTGGGCAGCACAGGAGATAGAGAAGTTTTAAGATCTTGCTAATTCTGGCCTCTTCTTCCTCCCTCCCAACCCACCATTCCACCTCTTTTTCTTTTATCTCAACATCTTCCAAGGTCACTGCTGTGACCTTAGAAGCAGCCACAGATTTCCACAAAGGCAGTGAGGAGGAACAGTTCAGTTTCAAATTTACTCTTCCAAGGTCACAGCAATATCACAACTTTGGAAGAAGAAATCCACCATACTTGTGGGCCCTGGGATGCTATCTCAGGGACTAGAGGATTGCCCTGCCCATCACTTTATGCAGTAGAATTTATACAGTAAGTAATCTCATTCCCGTTTCAGAAAGTATATTCACCTTCCCCCCAAAGAAATTCCCAAATTCAGTATATAAATTTTGGATTTCCCCCTAACAATCTTCCAGAATGGAGCTTAAAGCAGATTTGCTTATTCTTTTAAGGTGCAACTTGTATACTTGTTTAGACAAAACAAAGACTGTCTGGGAGGGGATGAGCATTGTAGCCTCCTGATTTTTGTCTAAACATGCACAGGATTGTCCTCTTAGATTTTCATTCTAGTATGTCACTGCAAAGTGTAAAAAAACCCCAGTCTTTCTTTCAAATAATGGATAACAATTTTAGTGTATTGAGTTTTAAGTTATCTCACACTGCCTTCCAGATAAGAGGGAATTATAACTAACTTTTTCCAATATGTATTTTGATATATTGTATGTCAATAAAAGGATGAAAGATGAAAAATTACTTGCAATTCTTGACCTGCTTGAGAGTCTTATAATTATTTCCATTTTGTTTACTAAATTTGACTTCTACATATTAGACTGTTTTTCATGATGTAACAGTTCACCATGGATTATTTAACCCATGTTGAGGCTGTAGGGCATGCTGCTGCTATTTTGCCTATCCAGGTGTTACTTGAGAGTTGTCCTGTCATGGAAACCTGATGAATATGATTTATGTGAAAATTAGACAAACCACACATAACTTAGAATGAATCATAGTTTATAAAAGTTTGTTTAGTCTTCACACAAACAATGTTTGCTGGATTTGCATGATTTGACAACCCCAAGATAAGCAAAGTGGTGCCCATCTGCCTAGTGGCTCATTGTGGATTAATAAGCTATGATGAACTGCACCATATTGTGTGAACCATGTCTATATCTTGATGGGTCTCCACCAGTTAACTAATAGCACAGTTCTATGCATGCTTACTCAGAAGTACTACTGAGTTCAGTGATGCTCAATCTGTAAGTATATATAAGATTGCAGTTTAGGGTTATAATTCTATACATACTTCCATGGAAGTAAGTCCCTTTGAACACAGTGAGTCTTACATCTAATTAAACCCATATAGGATTCTGCTGCATACAATTTGTTGATTAAACTTATGATTAGGGTGTAATCCTACAGCTGCTTAAATAGAAAAAGCATTCTATAACTCTTAGCATGGCTGGTAAAGGTATGCTGAAAACTGTGGAGCTTTTTTTTTTTTTGCTTAATCAAGCATAGGATTGTTTACATGCTTACATGCATGGAACAAGGGGTAGTTGTGGTGATCTCTGTTGCGGCCATACTTTGCCACATGTATCGACTCCTGCTGGCTACTTTTGACCATCTAGATTTAGTATTGGAGAGGGAAGGGAAAGAGGCTGGGGCACTGAGAGGAATCCGTATGGCAGCCTCAGTCTCCCCACTTCTCTGGTTCCTTGTGTACCCCTTTTCAGGGCAGCTCACAGGAATCTTTCTAGGATGGCTGCAACAGGAGTGGGGCAGGGGCTAGTCTTTTGGAATCCCAACTCTGAGGTTGCAGAAGGCTACAGAATTTCATCTAAATGAATTGAGGGATGCAGATTGAAACCAGTTATTAACTTTGCAATTCAAAGCATATTTACTTAGATGTAAGTCCCATTAATTTCAACAGAATGATTACAAACCTATTTAAAACTGATAGCAGTTGTAAGACCAGAGCTTGTTTTACTAGAAGATTTTCTTATTGTACCTCTAGAAATCATTTATATTTCTGATCTCCCCAGTAGTACAGCAAGAAAAGGGGGCTGTAAAACATAACTTATTGCAGAAGTTGAGGGATCAAAGGAGAAAATACACATGCCAGCAACATTTGGAAAGGGATACTGTATTGTATACATGTTTCTATGGTAATGTTAGAGGTTTCCAGGCCAACTTGGAAGAATGGGAGTGCTTGCTTGGTTTTAAAGGAGAACTGAAACTGGTAGAACAGACAGATTTAGTAGAATGTTTGAATCTCTGATACAAACTCTTCAGGAAGGGCAGGGAGGGGTGGTGTTATGGATGTTGTTGATCTCTATTATCAAAGAGGGTAACTTATCTAACAAATGTGAACATTCAAAGGTGCCAGATTCCTCTACAGAATCTCACTCTGGGTCACAATACTAGGCCCCAGTAATAATTCTATTCTAGGTATGCTATCATCCTGATGGCCATCTCTTTCAGGGTGATCTTGAGATGGAGAAGGAAATCAGAGACATCCAAAGGAGAATGTGTTCCAGTAATGGATTCTTTCAATTGACCTCCATTCTATGGATAGATGTGTGTTCCAGTGATGACAGTGAGTTAATATTCTAGATACAGTTATGCTTTAAAACACTCATGGGAAAGAAGGTGACCCTGAACTTAATCCTAAATGATGTCAAAATCTACTGCAAAATCAAATTATTGAATTGACTGAGAACAGTGATCACAGCACTATCAATTTTAATTTTATAATGGAAAATTGTCACACAAATCAACATACTGAATTCAAAAGAGGACATATCCCTAAAATGAACAAACTGGTAAAAACAAAGATGAAAGGGAAAACCAAGAAGGTGAAATGTCTTCAAAATGTGTGTGTGTGTGTTTTGGAAGGGTTCACTCTAAACCACAATAACAGAAGCTCAGCTAGAATGTAAACTATAGGTCAGGAAAGGTAACACAAAGTGCAAGCAGACACCATCATGGTAATTAACAACTTCAAGAAAGCTATTAGAGATAACAAGACTTCCTGCAGAAAATTGAAGTCTTGGCTAAACAAAGAGAAGAAAGAGGAAGACAAACCTGTACCAGAGAAATGCAAGAGACAGTGCATGGCACAGCCACCCATTGTGGGTAACTAGTCATAGTGGGTTGCCATGTCACCCAAATCCAACATGTTTCAGTCAAGTTGTTGTTGTTTTGGCCACAAGCCACCCCAACAATCCATAGCTTTTTCTAGGGATTTAACTCAGGAGAGGTTGCTTGTCATCCAAAGCTGGGAGATGGATTCCATTGTGGGTTGCAGGAAATGGTGAGTTGCTTGGCAAAAGCAGCTAAACCCCCTAGCTGCTCTTGAAAGGTTGTCACTGCCGTATAGGCTAATTTGTGAACACATGACAGCACTCAGTTGTCTAGCTGTCAATTGAAACACCCTTTGGGAAAGAAACTGCAAAATGAGTAGTATAAACTGTAATCCTAACCCTTAGCAAGTCTCCAGCTGATCCAAAAAGGGGAGATCTTAGGGCAACCTGATTTTCATAGCTCTTGTTCAGGGCACTTGTTGCAGTTTCCTGACAACTATCAAGAAATCCTGATGTGGGGTCTCATTTGGGCAGCATTCTGTTCCATCCCATTCTGCAATATCTAAGGGGTTTTTTAAAGTTTCTTTAAAATCTGTGCATTCAGGGATTGAAGGGAGGACAGGTATGCTGTGGCTAGAACTAAGTGAAGGGGATATTTGCAGCTTGCATGGCTAGATAGTAAATGAAAAGAAATTTGCAATGCAGTTGTTACTAGAAGTGGCATGTGGCTCTGAGACACCCCCCCCCCGCCCCACAATGAAAATGTAATACTGATCAAAGCAGGGAAAGGGAGAGAAGAGAGCTTCTGCCATGCAGAATACTGAAGGCTGAAAGACCAATGAGGAAGAACAACCAACCCATGGGGAGTCCCATCATCTGTCAGGCACACCATGGGTTGTTAGGTGAACACCCCACATGGTATACCTTATTCACAGGGTGGGTTTCTGTGTCTTGTGAACATGCTCAAACAAGGTACAAAGAAAAAAAGTGGATTTTGAGGAGCATATTGCCAATAACATTGAGACCTGTGATTAAAAAATACATTAGATACAGGAAACTGGCTGGGTCAAAAGAGTGCTAAAGATTCAGAATTGCAGAAGACTAGAAAGAATTGTATTTGTCTTCACTGAAGAACATATACTGTAGGGCAAATACCTATGTCTGAACTAATATTTTAATGAAAGGATTTTTTAAGAATTGAGACAAATAACAATTATAAGAGATGAAGCTTTAGACCTTATTGGCAAATAGAAAATAAGTAACTGGATTCAGGTAGTATCCATATGGGAGCTCTTAAGAACTGAGAAACTGCCAATCTTGAATATATAAAACATGCCTAAAAATAGGCTTCCGTACCTGAGGGCTGGAATGTGGCCAATGTAACACAAATGTTTAAAAAGAGATTGGAGTGAGTGGGGAGAAAACTGGTACATTACAGATCAATTAGCATAATATATGTTCCAGATAAATTCATAGGAAATTTCAATAAAATAAATGGCAAGCACAAAGAAGGAGTAATCCTATTGTAAAAGAATCATAAACTTAGATTCTGCAAAGGAATGTTACATTTTAAGAGTTGTTTCGAGAGTAGATGCTATACTTTCAAAAGGTTTTTGACCAAGTCCCTTACTAAAGATTCCTGAGTAAACTTAGCAGTCATGCAATAAGAGGAGAGGGTCCACTTATGGATAGGTAATTGGTTAAAAAGCAGAAAGCAGATTAGGAACAAATGGCCCACTTTCACAATGGAAGTGTAAACATGAGAGCCCTCAAAGGTTCTGCCCTGGAACCAATGCTTCTGAATTTTCATGACTGGTGTTTGAGCTGGCAATAACTGACCAAGGAAGATATTTTTGGATTTTGGCTCTCTGAACAAAGTCAACCCAGCATCAGGCCTGCTGTAAAAGAAGGCAAACTCCATGTTGGACTTTATTAGGATATAAATAAAAATAAAATGGCCAGTATCATAATGCCCTTATCGGTGGGGAACAGGTTCTTTTCATGAGAGGGGGTAAATGATCTCATAGGCCAATGCATGTGCAGTGTTACACACACCACACAATCAGGAACCAAAGTTCCAGCTAAAACTCCAGTGACCACTTCAGCAATGAACTGGGTTCTATGTGCACAGGCTTGCATGCAGTGTGGCTGCAGCAACTGTACCTATATCTCCCAAAATACCTCAGACTCTGAATCTGAACTAGAAGAAGAGACAGTTGGATTTCTTAGCTGAAATGCTAAGGGCAGTGCACTTTGAGATAAGCCAAGAGCTGTTGAGAACCAAGGCTACCTTTTGTTTGTGGGGAGACACTAGGAAAAGATGGGGAGAGATATAAATTAATGTTTTCTATCATTCAATGCCAGGTCAAATCAGCTAAGCAATTGAGGAGTGTTCCTGCCATCTGACCTGAAAAGCAGTGGGAACCTCCATGAGGGTGGAGCTTGCTCCATTGGGGAAGGGAGATTCAGTTGGAATCAACTTCTTAGATGAAGCTGCTCTAACTAGCTGGTTCAGTAACGTGACCCCTGCAATGCTCCCTTTACATCACAACGTTAGTCCTGGTTGGCCTGCTTTAACATAAGACTGCAGTTAGAAGTCTCTCCTCTTGACCTGCTGGGAGGAGAAAAAGAGTGGTGGAGGGAGAAAACTGCTTATGACAGCCACTTCCCCAATTAAGACAGCTGGAGGACCAATCCACCACAACTTTTGTCCATCCATTTCAGCCATGCATTTTTGCCAATTGGAGGAGACACAGGTAAAAATATTCCAACCCACACATAGGGTTGGTTTTTCTGAGTAGATACATTTTAGTCAAAACCAGTTTTTGAATTATGCATCAGTATACAGACTTATACGGGCAAGGTAGAGTGGAGGAAGGGCCCATATACATTATAAGACCCAGTTTTATAACTGGGAGTTAAGACAGCATTGAAACATGTGAATAGGGAAAAACATGCTTAGATGGTTTTATTACTGTTTATTATATTTTTCACTGCACTTAGAACTGGTTTCTCCTGTCAAAAGCCATGTGCTTAAATGGTATATGCAGTGGTACCTTGGCTCACGAATGCCTCACTTCACAACCAAATCAGGTTGTGAACAAAAATTTCATAAAAATTTTGACACAGGTAGCGAACTCTGCATTGGGTGGTGACTGTGATCACAGCCATTCCCTCCCCTTGAGTGGGAAGATGGCCATGATCGTGCTGGGGGTGGGGGGAGGGATAGCCGAGATCATGCCTGTCTTTTCTGCAGGAGCACAACCATGATCTTGGCCATCTCGCTCCCCTAGCACGATTGCGCCCGTCTCCCCCATCACAGCATGCCTGGGTTTGCACCCGTCTCCCCCCCCCCAGCACGCCGGGATGACGGGCGCGTGCAGGGATGATGGGAGCAATCACGGTCGTGCCGGGGGGGGGGGGCAGGGAGATGGCTGTGCTCCTGCTCAGGGGTGGGGGAAGATGGCCATGATCTTTGTTGTTCTTTGTCACTTTGCTTCACATTTTTCTGATTAAAAAAATAGTTACAGCATGGATTAACCTTATTTACATTGAACCTTATGGGGAAATTTAACTTGGCTCACGACCAATTTGGGTCATGACCAGAGTCCTGGAATGGATTAAGTTCGTGAGCCAAGGTACCACTGTATATAAATTGAATATAATTCTGAACTGAACAAACATGCAATTGAAAAACCTGACATTCGAGGAAGAATGTAAACAATGCATTAATTCAGGATGGAGAACTTATGGTCTACCAGCCTAATCTGGCATGCTGAGCTTTTGCATCCAGCTCATGGCCCTTTCCATACCCTGCTGTTATCTTGAAGCTGCAGTAACACAGGTAATCCTGTGATTCTTCTTACCACACCTCCTGTTTTCTCAGTATGGAGGGTTGTCCACATGCCAATTGGACTACTGCTTTGGTAGTCCACCAACCTCTTCTTCATTGGGGGGAAAGCACAGCAAAATAAAATTGTCCCAGTCAAGACACAGGACAGAGGTTTTGAGTAGCCTAACTCTACTCAAAACTATACTTCTTCCTTTATGCACCTGCATTCATAATTATGGTTAGGTAGAGTAAAGGAAGGGATCAGATACTGCAGGGGCCCCACTACAGCATACTTTATGCAGATAGATGGCTTGTGGCCCTTAATGTAAGGGAGAGGAGCAGCTTTCTCCATAATGGAACACTGTTTACAAGTGCGGCATTTTGCTCCTACCCCCAGAATAATACATGGAAATCCTTCACTTACACAGAAGAAAGTTTGAAGAATTGGAGCTGTGGTGAATCTGCACTATGTCTTTTATCATCTCAGCATCTGATGTAGGAATCAGGAGTCTTCCCTTTAACTGTTCTTTAATTTACCAATCGCTCCCATTGAATTACAGGAGAAAATAAAAGACTGTAATAAAGGAGATGGCTAAAAAAGGAGAAAATTGCTTTCTACTGACAAAATGTAAAGGAATAATAAAGAAGAAACTTAACCCCAGTTGCTGTTACCGGTGGTTGTTTCTTGCTGCAGGGCAAATAAGTCATCAAAAGGCCATGGGCATCCCATGTGACCCTTCAGCTAGAAATCCACTAGGCAGGTAGAAAAGTCAGAGCCATGTCCATTATCTTCTATAAGCAAGGCAAGGGGGCAAATTCATCACTGTTTGCTATTCTTTCAACTGAACACGTGAACTTACTCTTAGATGCATTTGTTGTGGCTAAAAGTTTTGTTGTATAGCAATATACAAAAAGAAGGCAGGGAGAAATACTAATTATTTCTTGGTTGATGCAAGGGTACTCTTCTGAGAGTACTGGAGTGTATTATTTCAACCAAAATCAACTCAGATGGCTCAAGGAAATTAGTCATACCACAACTGTCTGCGAAAGGAAACATACACCCACACACCAGTAAACACAAACCACTCTGATTTGAAGGCAAATTACTTCCCATCCCCAGTTGCCCAAATAAACACAAGGACTGAAGAGTACATTTCATTCCTGAAATTAGCATAAGAAAAATGTTTGTGAAATATATTGGAAACCCCACACTTCAATTTTGCTTATTCATATATTTGGATGGTTTGAATCATTTGTTTTTCTCATGTAGGCTCATCTCAGTGTTGACCTCTGGGAAAAGCATATCTATTTATATGAAATTATCTGAAACATTATTTATCTTACCAGTTGTTAACTCTTCATGTGGTCACTGAAATAGCATTGTTTAACAGAACTCTGATGTACCAAGCTTAGCAAGCTATTCTATCTCTATGCAATGAAAGCTTCAACTTTTAATTTCTATACACCATCAAGCTCTTGTTAAACATACTGATGCAAGCCAGACCAGTTTTCCTCTCTTCAGTTGGCAACTACAGATATCCAAATGTTTTTGATGCCCCCGAGAGCATTCAGATGAGATCACACAAAAGCCTGGTTCACACATAATCAAAACTAAGAGACCCACTTGGCAGGATCATAGCCTCATTAACAAAACCTGGTTAACCTGATGGCACATGAAGGCTGTTGTATGCACCCGTACATAATTGTCTTCACTGGCACAGTTTGCTATGTCATCTGAACCAGGGTGTCTTCTTTGAGGTGGCAGAATCCCTCAAATAACCTAAAGGCTACAGCAGAGTTATTTGAAGGTTTCCCTGCCCTCTCCAACCAGCAATGCCACCCAGATTTGGATGACATAAGCTGTGCCCAGGGGATGATGATGGAAATCATGCCCATCATGTGTCAAGATTTAAATAGGCCACAGTAACTTATTTAGATTGTGTAAACCAGATCAATTAATCTTTCTGGATAGACACAAATAGGATTGTACTGTCAATTAGGTTCTAAATAAAGATAGTTGCAGGTATTTGTTTAGATGGCATGACAATTGTGCCAACAAGGGTAATTAGGAAAATCCAGCTGGCATGCACAGTAGGGGAAATGAGCCACTGTGCCCTATTTCCCCTTAATAGTTCAAATTGGCCTAGAGTATGATTTGAAACAGGAATTGGTATTTTATGTGAGTTTTGCACTTGGTTTAACTATGGGTTGCTAACCACAGACAACCCAAGAAGAGAACCTAAGTTCTATTGCTGATTGTGAACTCTGGGTTACAAAGTTTACAATCAGTCATAACACATGATTTGCACATAACAACCCATGATTCCACAACTTGCAATTCAACAACAATCCATGCTCTTGATTGGCATTACATGCAGACCAGGATGTCTACACAGAATTTAGAGTATCTTGGAAATGCTTTATTAACTCATGTGATGATACATTGCTTTGCATTGTTCAGGTTTCTCAGTTCTTTAAGACTATCAAGGCATTCCTTTTTTGTTTGTTTGTTTTTAACTGAGGACCACAAGGGGATGGTACCTTATTTTTGCTGTTATGTGTAGTACCTCACTGAGCTGCAAAAATAAGTACTTTTGATGAAGTTGTGGCTTTAATTCAACCTTTTTTGGAACTATCTAAGGAAGAATTTTCCAAAATGTTTCTAAGTTCCATTACTTAGCTATTCTTATAATTAAGAATACATATTCTAAATTGATACTAATATTGTTAACTTCAAATCTGCTTTCTCCTGCAGCTGTAAGTAGAACACAGTGGACCATCATCATCGTCTGGAACCTGCTGCTTGGCTGGTACAAGCATTCTCAGGTTGGAAAGCAGTCATCAGTTAAATGCATAGCCACTCACAAAACCAGTCATTTAATGATAATATCAGAAGTGACATAGCTCTACAAAAACTATGAGCAGAACTATGTACACAAACTATAATCTGCAGGTACAACAGATCCTTTTGTATTGGCTGAGCCCTGAGTATTCAAAAGTATGCTTTTCATCACTCAGTGGCATTAGGCATTATATAACACTTGACTGTCTGTTAGCCCTTAGCTAATTTTGCCTATCAAAGTCAAAGAGGTATTCTGCATAAATGCCTGATACTCTTTTAAAATCAAATAAGTTAAAACTGAATTCTTTGAGTGTACATAATCAGATGTTTCCATTTGAACATTATTTATTTGAATGATCAAGGGCTTTATTTTTCATTTACCCTTCTAAACTTCAGAGGCCTTAATCAAAGACTTGTCATTGACCAATTTCTTCTCCCTATTGAACATGTTTAACTGTATCAGTGCAAGCTTGTCAGGATAAATGGAAAGGAACTCATCAGAATTTGACTGATAAGAGGAACAATATGCAATGGTTACAGCTAACAGGATTAGAGACAGAGAACTCTGAGTAGGATATTCCCATGATGGATGAAAAAGGCCTGCTATATGACAACCCTGTTCAGAGAGAACCCATCAATTAAATAACTATTAATGAAAATCTTCCCTACACTGTCACACTACAAGGAGCTTACCAGGAATATTTGATACATGGAAGCAGAAGCCCCTTGAAACCATTTGGGAAAATGGACCACACATTATCCAGTACTAAGTTTCATTCCTGATCCTACATCTTGAATACATAATGAATGTGATGATTGGCTTTTGCAGGGCACTGCAGGACAGATGACAGCATGCTTTCAATTAACCTTTCATCAACTGCTTTTGAGCACCATCTTAGGCACTGCTGTGTAGCAGTAGCAAAGTAGGCAAATAAAAGCCTTCATAACCCTTTTTAACTCTCACCTTTCCTCACTTTCAAATGGATTCCAACAAATGTGTGAATCTGTGCCTTTGGCAAAGCCAGTGTGGTTTAGTTGACAGGATGCTGGACCAAAGAGATCAGGGCTCTCAAATCTCTGCTCAGTCTTGAACCTACTAGATACTTTGGTCAGATATCTGTCGTTATTCCACAAAGTTACTCTGACAATAAACAATATAAAGACTGGAAAGCAATCTGCATGTTAAAAGCACAATATAAACAATGATTAGTAACAACCACCTCCAGGACAATCTTAAAATTGCAGTAATTGCACTTACATACTGCATTTTTATTTGATGTTGCTTGTCCAACAAGGATTTCTCCTCAGAATAAATTCTATGTAAGGAAGAGTATATATTGTCACATACTTCATCAACATATAGTTAATATGCACTGAGGAACAGTGGCTACTTGTGCCTTCACAATATGTACAGATGCAGTGAAATCATGTGCCTACAATAACTAGATACTTCACGAAAGAATTAATATCTGTGCAGAAAATTCATAGCATGAAGCAACTCTTTGCTGGATCATGGAGTTTGTAGCCGAGTTTGTCAGTTACTAGGCTAAGTGGTCAAATTGTGTATAATAACTTTAAGTACACTAATGTCTGCCTTTTAAAGACTAACATGAATCAATGTGCATGGTAATAAGAGTAACCAAGGCAGCTGTTTATAATATTTAACACTGCAGCTGAAATCAAATGGAATGAGTCAATTTAGTTTGTGCTCCATTCTTTAGAGATTGCATTTTGCTAGGACCTGGATTCACCAGGGTAAAGTCCCTCCTCTAAAGACCCCCACCAACGTGCCCAGCCTGCACTAACCGTGAGGGGTTGTTCTGGAGCATGTTGACATACAACCCAATGAGAACATGTTCATCAGCCAGCCTGTCTGCAACATCGAGGCTATACTGTAACCTGAAACAGGGTTGGGGGGAAAAGGGTGTAGTCCAGACAGACAAAGAGAAATAAACAGAGAAAGCAGGAGCAAGTAAGAGTGTGAAGTGGGAATTTATCAAATGAGCAGTCAAATGTTTTTCAAAAAACAAGTGCTGAAATTGTTATCAATTCCAACCAATTGAGATAGAACCCAGAGTTATTAAGAAAGATGGTATGTAAGGCACGAGTATCAGGTTGGTGGAGTATACAAAGCACCTATAAAGATCTACAGAAGCAGAGATGCTCAAGAACCATGCAGGATCTGGCCTTGGATTAGTGCTATAAATGAGGCACAATTTAAAAGATGACAACTTTTGGAATTTGCTAGTATTAGCTGAAATCCTTAGCACGCTTAAGTAGAAGTAATTCAACTGATGTCAGTTGCATGTCTTAGAGCTGATTTACACATATAAAAATCAAGTTATATAATTCCTAGGAACAAATAATTTCAAGTAGCATGTAGAGAACTGAATATCAGAAAGTCTGCTGCTGTAAAATATTATTTCCACATAGCAATCTAGTGCATCAGGTAAAATGGCTGAGAAGATTTTGATATGATTACTTTCAAGTGCAGAGTGAAATAATGCAGTTCTATTAACTGTGCACCACACAAATGACATACATATATAGACTGACTCTTAAGACTGAAGTGTAAAGTTTAGTTATGCATTCACAAGTTTGCATAACATGTACGATAACCTGTATTTAAGATGTCATATAAAGTATTTGATATGTCTTTGTGATTAATCCAACTGGTAAATTATGGAGAAATTTTAAAAGCTCCACTTAATACCTTTTGTAGGATGCACTGTATACTGTAAGAAGGCATTTGCTTTAGTTGTGTTAGTGCAGGGTGTTGATGTGCCTTTTTAAACTTACCCTTTGCCTTTCAAAAAAGCTGGAGCAGCCCTAGCCAGCAATTTGTTCTGCTCTACTTCATTATTCTTGTAAGGAGAGCTAGTTAATGAGACAGGACAACTAAGAAGACAGTAAACAGTGATGGCTATAATCCACTGAAATTTATTTATTAACTCTGAAACATAGGGTAAGTAATTTTCAATGAAATGCCTATCCCTGTCTGTTCAGAAATACAGTAAGTCTAGTTTAGTTCATTCAGACTTACTTCCAGGTTAGTCTGTACAGGATTTCCGCATCAAAGAACAGATAATTCTAAAATCTAAATCAGTATAAAAGTTAAAATAAACACTTTCCCCCCAACGTAGTATGTTGATTTTCTACAAGTTTATAAAACTTTTCTAAGTTAAAAAATAAACAAAAATAATACCAGCTCTTTAGGAGTCCAATACACAAAGACCAATCAAAATGAATGCTGAACACCTATTCAATTTCTAAAATTGCAAGTTGGGCATTGTATCGTATGAGATTTAATGCTGCCAACTCTTTTGAAACATTTTCTAGGGAAGTATTTCTGGGGCAGTGGAAAAGGATTATGTCAAGAAATGATTCTTCTCTTTGCCACTATAGAAAGAGGAGAAAGAATATACCCCAAGTAAATGTCTATATATAACTGAACAAGCTTTGACTTAAGATCACTAATTTAGAAATATTCTTGTATATTTCTCATTATGATTATTCTCCTCTACATTTTTAGTTTTAGTTTCATGTTTAAATAGACAAATAACCACAATAACTTGCATTTCTTGATGCAGTTCTGAAAAAAAGAAATGTAATTCAAAGTGGCTTTTTTACTCTTTCAAACTGAAACATGACATAAAAACTTTCATCCTTAGTCTAGTTGTTAATTTCTTTGCCATCTTTTTATGTCAGTAAGTGAAACATGCATATTACAACTAAAGGAATCGTGGCTGTGTACTATGCAAGATGATAGATATCTCCTTTTACAGCATACCATAAGAAGTGATTGAGTTGCTGTGGTGTAATCAAGACAAAAATTATGTGTAGTCTAATAGATTAAGTATGTATAATCTAATAGCCTAATCTAAAGTCCTACTATTCCTAAATACTAGGATTGAAGTCTACGTAATCACATGGATAGATCTGAGGCTAATGTTATACCACACTAATTTGGAAGCAGGTTTCCATGAAATCAGTGAAATCTTTCTTGTTAAATGGAGACGATGCAAAGTTTCATGGGGCCACAATGTCCAAATGCAGCTTAATGTGTACAGGGGATTTCATGTTCTTTTTATGATAGGCATGTCATTATGTATACAAAAGGGAATTGCTATGTGCACACAATAGCAATTTCTAACTCTCAGAAGAAAACACAGAGCCCTAGCTATGGGATGGTATAAAAATGAAATAAGTCAATAAAATAAACATCACTTCATTTGCACATTGGTGACTCCATATGAACATCTAGTCCACAGAAGATGGTGCACATGTTGAGGAACAAGGAGTTAATCATCTGGCATATTAATTAAGCAACCAGGAGTTCAAGCTACAAAATAAATGCTACTCTTTTAAGTCCATTGCTTTTTTGTGTGCTGCCAATTAACTACAGCTCCAATAGACTGATCTCCTGTAATGGAATCAACATGATTAAGTCATAGAAATGGTCAGAATTACATGGTGTTACTACAGAAAACTTTTGTCAGACCAGGAATTTTCATCTGAATGCTTGCAGGCTTTTATTTTAGCATGTGAAGATACTTGACAGTCTCCATTTCTACCTACGAGACTACTAGTATCTCATGGGTTTTATGGGCTTTTACAGTGATTGGCCTGACCACAGATGCATAGATCTCTCATGCTCATGTGTCTCCTTAAATCACTGTAGAACACACATGTAGGAGTCCCTGAACAAGCAAGAAGCCTCCAAATCTACAAGAACAGACTCTCCTGGGTTCATTGCAGTGTGGTTCTGCTGTAGCAAGAACCACTAACAAATTCTGCATATAATAGAATTTAGAAGTATTTCTACTGACTGGGATATGCTAAGTACACTAGAACAGATTTTAACATTTATGGTTTCTCTGTTAGATTCTGAATGGTAAAAATGTGTGTGGCATATGTTGAGATTCATTTCCTTCTAGGTGAAATAAGAAAAGTGCAAATAGAAACATGATGCAATTTATACCAAAACCCAAAATGGGGCAGTGCCTTATAAAGAGGAAAAAGCAGCATTCAGTTCTTAAGAAGGGGGAAAATCAGCAGCTACTGTAAGATTCTGAAATTGACAGCTATATTGCTTTGTTACAAATATTTGTGCTACTTTTGCATAGCATAAATATATATCATATATATCATGATGTTAGTGGAAGCAAATCACTAAGCAATGAACGAGAAATATAGTTTCCATCTAGTCTTAATTAAGCAAAGCGTAATATAAAGTTGCCAACAAGAACAAAGTAAGTGATCTACTGTCTCCTGTCCATGGTCCTGAAGTAGCCATCAGACCATTCTTCTGGAATAATTTAGCATTATGTTGAAAATTATGCTCACAGATACACATATAAATATTATTTTTCTTATTCATTTAATGAATGATTTAAAGGATTAATTAAGCTCATAAGATATTTGGAATCTAATCAAAATGGCATTAGCTAATTCATAGAGTACAAGTCTATCAATGGCTATTAGAACACTGTCTAAATGTAACTTACAAATTTATATTTATTTATTTATTTATTTATTAAAACATTTTTATGCCGCCCCATTCGCCGAAGCCTCGGGGCGTCTATAGTAACCATGCTACCCTGCAACAGGTGCTGGAGCTGAATGGCATTGCCTTCTTGCCCTGTGTATGGCCTTCCTGGAAGCACTGGTTGGTCACAGAGGAAAACAAGAGGTAAGCTTGGCCACAGGACACTTTTTGTGTTCTTTTATGCCATGAGTGTTAGGAGTGTTACATCAGAAGAGAAAGATAATCATCCCAAGGGTTGAATTCCACTTTGGAGAAGTTATAAGGACAACATTCCAGTGGTAGGTGGTACCAAAGACATAAAGAACAGAACTAAAAATACCTGCCCCTTCAGCTTTCAGCTGAAAGCTATTACTGCTGGGTACTCTGCTGTCCTTTGGAATAGGTAAAAACTGAGAAACCACCAAATAACCAGGATAAGGGTACACGGTCCTCTTGGGGACTCTGCAACTCAGAGAACTGCAAACTCAGGAGAGTGGATAGGGACCCAAGGCCTGAGCTTCTGCATCCCTGTTTTTGTGCTGGAACAAATGCAATCTTTGATCCCCCACAGTTATTTGGATACTGTCCATTATATACTAACAGAAGTGAAGGAAGACTATTCTTTCATACCTAGTATTATCAAGCTGATGAGAAAATTATCATAGAATCATAGAAGAGTTGAGTTGGAAGGGGCCATGAAGGCCATCGGGTCCAACCCCCTGCTGTTGCAGGACAATTTACACCATCCCACCCAGATGGCTGTCCAGTAACCTTTTGAATTTCTCTAGTGTGAGTGTGCCCACCACCTCTCTAGGCAGATGGTCTCACTGTCATATCGCTCTGACAGTGGGGAAGCTTTTCTTAATATCTAGCCTGAATCTGGGTTGTTGCAGCTTGAATTGGTTATTCTGTATCCTGCACTCTGGTATCAGTAAGGAGAGATCTTGACCTTCCTCTTTGTGACAGCCTTTGAAATACTCAAAGAGGAATATCATGTTCCCCCTCAGTCTTCTCATCTCAAGGCTAATCTTGCCCAGTTCTCTCAGTCTCTCCTCATAGGGCAGTATTTCCAAACCCTAAATCATTTTTGTTGTCCTCCTCTAATTTCTATTTTTTCTGCATCTTTCGTAAATCTTGGTGCCCAGATTTAATAGTGGACTCACTATTCCAGATGAGGTCTGACTAGTGAGGAGTATAGACAAACTAATTATGTTAAGTTACACCTTTAAAAATATAGTTAATGGACATGAATATGTAACAAAGCAAAAAAAGTGGGGGAAGGGAGACAAAAAAGAAAAAAACCCCCCAAAACTGTGCATAAAGGTCACAGTGGTTCTTCCAAAGTTGTTAAGACTGGACGATTAAAAAGGCAAACACATGGCCTTGACAGGATCCTGGTTTTTACACACACACATGCACACATATTTGGCATAGATTGTAGTTTTTGTTTCCAAAATATAAAACTACTATGATTTCTGCAGATCAAATGTTGGTCTACTAAAACATGGAGTGCGACTTTTTTTCTGAAACTGATCTAAAAGGAGTAATAACTGCCTGGATCATTTAGGGCTCTCTGCTTAACTTTGTTTCAAAACATATTATTGGTTAACTTCTTGGTTGCTTGTACCCAGAGAAAGAGAAGAGCAGGTTGCTTACCTGTAACTGATATTCTTCGAGTGGCCATCTGTGCAGTCACACATATGAGTTCTGTACCTGCGCAGTGCCTTTGGCTGGAAAGATTAACAGCTAACGGTTTTTGGCGGGAACTTCGCTCCCCCTCCCCCCCTAGCATTATATAAGGAGTGGCGTGTCCGCCATTTTCCAGTCTTTGAAAGACCGACGTTCACTCTCTTAATAAAGTTATTGTCATAATGGCAAAAAAGCCAAAAATTTCAGTGGTACGACAAATAACTAAAGAGATCCTAGCATCGAAGAGAAGGAAGTCGGACCACCCATGACACCAAGCGGGGTCAGAGGGTGGGTTGTGTGACTGCACAGATGGCCACTCGAAGAACATCAGTTACAGGTAAGCAACTTGCTCTTCTTCATCGTGGCCTCTGTGCATTACACATAAGGGTAGAATAACAAACTTACCCAGACTTGGAGGAGGGAGGTGTCATCAGCGAAGAATAGAAGAGAGGACAGCCCTGCCAAACGAGCAGTCTTGTCTGGCGCGGACATCAAGTCTGTAGTGTCTGGCAAAGGTACATGGGGTAGCCCAAGTGGCGGCTCTGCAAACATCTTCCATCGGAACTCCTGATGCAAAAGCCAAAGAAGCAGCCACAGCCCTTGTAGAATGACCTCTTGGAGTAGATGGTAAGTCCAATTTAGCCAATTGGTAAGACAGCGCAATTGTTTGCACTATCCATTTGGAAAGTCGTTGTGAAGTGACTGGATAGCCCCGGTCGTGTTCCGAGTATTTAACAAAAAGTCTATTGGAGTGTCGAACAGATTCAGTCCTAGACCTATAAAAGGTTAAGCAACAATGAACATCCAGCATATGCAGGGATCTCTCTATCGGATTCGAAGGAGCTGGGAAGAACGCTGGCAAAACAATCTCCTGCTGCATGTGAAATGAAGTGGCAATTTTAGGAAGAAAAGACGGATCCAGCCGTAGAACTACCTTTTCCTTATGAAAATTCAAAACAGGGGGGTCTACCCTAAGGGCGCAACATTCAGATGATCTACAGGCTGAAGTAATAGCTACTAGGAAAGCAGTCTTCCATGAGACAAGGCGTAAATCGATTGTCGCCATGGGTTCGAAAGGTGGTTGGGTCAGTGCCTGCAAAACCACTGAAAGACTCCAAGTGGGCATTAAAGGCCTTATCGTCAGATGGAGGCTACCCAATCCTCTCAAAAATCTTTTGATCAGAGGTTGAGAAAAAATAGAGAAACCTTGAACAGTTCCACGGTAGTGAGAAATTGCTGCTGTATATACTTTTATGGAAGAAGGTTTAAGTCCAAACTGATGTAATTCGAAGAGGAATTGAAGAATCTGCTGAATCGATGCCGATGACGCCGGAAATGAGTGAGATTCAGCAAAGTGGGAGAATCTACGCCATTTCGCTGCATACGAGTTCCTCGTGGACGGTCTTAATGCAGATTCGAGAATATATAGCAGATCTTGATGTAAAGTCTGTGGAGTAGAGGTAGTGGGGATCGCTGGTGGTGTCAACATCGGTGCAGTACATACAGTTATCGGATCCTCCAGGCAGTCAATTTCAGCAACAATACGTCTGGGTGTTGTATCGTGCCTCTCTCCTGAGTAATGAGATAAGGAAGGAGAGGGAGCTGAAGAAAATCTTCCTGAGAGATGTGAAGGAGAGTTGAGAACCATGGTTGGCGTGGCCACCAGGGGGTTATCAGTAGCCCTGTGGCCCCTTCGTGAATAATCCTTGCCAACACTCTCATGATGAGGGGGATTGGCGGGAAAGTGTAAAAAGTCAGGCTGGTCCAGGGGAATCATGAAGGCGTCCCCGGACGACCCCTGTCCTATCCCCGCTCTGGAGCAATAGTTCATGCACACCCTGTTCTGTCGGGTGGGAAACAGGTCTATGTCCAGTGGACCCCAGAGGTGGAACAGTCTGTCGCGAACCCGATGGTCCAGTTCCCATTCGTGTGACCGCGACATATGTCTGCTCAAGAGGTCTGCCTCTACTTTGTCCGTGCCCGCAAGATGTACTGCTAGAAGAGTGATACCTCTCGGTATGCACCAGTCCCAAATTTTGATGGACAGATGGGCTAGTTTCGGGGGCCAGGTTCCCCCTTGCTTGTTCAAGTAAAAGACCGTAGCCATGTTGTCCAAAGTTACCTGGACAACCTGATGAAGAAGCACGTCTTCGAACGACTGCAGGGCTTTGAAAACAGCAAGAAGTTCCAGAAAGTTGATGTGGTTCCTGGAATCCCTGGGATTCCACATCCCTTGGGTATGTAGTCCGGAGCAAATGGCTCCCCATCCAAGAAGAGATGCATCGGTACCGAGAGTCACTGTAGGGTACCGAGGCCGAAACAGAACACCGACATTCAAATTGGCTGGTTCTGTCCACCATGACAGGGACTGAAGAACGGAGGCCGGGAGCCGAATCCATTTGGTAGGTGGATCTCTCTGTAGTCAGAACATTCCGTTGAAGAATAACTGAAGAGGACGTAGTCTGAGTCTGGCATGTGGAACCATGGCAATGGATGCAGCCATGTGTCCCAAGAGACTTTGGATAGATCGGGCAGGGACAGTCCTTTCTCGTCGAATCCGAGAGATGCACCGAGCGATGACGTGCTGTCTGTCTTGAGGAAGAAAGGCTCTTGTCAACGTAGAATCCAGCCAGGCTCCGATAAAGTTGATCGTCTGTGCAGGGATAAGAGAAGACTTCTGTTGATTAATGCAAAGTCCAAGGTCTTGTAAAAGAGCACAAGTAATATCAATGGCGGACAAAAGTCCTGCCCTAGTGTCGGAAACCAACAACCAATCATCAACGTACGGATATATCTGAATTCCACATAGTCGAAGGTGTGCGCAAACAGGAGCCATACACTTTGTAAAAACTCTTGGTGCAGTGGCCAATCCAAACGGTAACACCTTGAATTCGTAGATCTCAGAGCCTACCGCGAAAAGAAGGAATCGCCTATGACGTGGATGTATTGAAATATGAAAATAGGCACCCTTCAAGTCCAGTGAGGTGAACCAATCCCCTCTCCCCAGCAACGGAAGTATATTTTGGAGCGTGGTCATCCGAAACTTCTTTGGTGTTATGAATTTACTGAGAGCTCTCAAGTCCAATATGGGTCGGAGACCCACATCTTGTTTCGGGACTGTAAAATATTTAGAATAGAATCCATGGAGTCTGTCTGACAACGATAAGCGACGAACAGATCCCTTAGTAAGGAGTTGGTGAATTTCATCCAATAGTACTGAGGAGGCCGGTGTAAAATGGATAAAATTCGATGATGGAACAATGTCAAATTCAATTCTATAGCTGTGCTGGATAAGGGATAACACCCTTCCATCAGATGTAATGGACTCCCAAATGGGAAGCCGACTATTTAGTCAGTCCCCAAGTGAGAGAGGGGAGGGTGAGGCTGGGAGGAGAGGAAAGGCTCGCACGTCCCATCAGTGCTGTCGCTGATCCGTGTCGAAAAGACGGCGGCCCTCGTGGAAACGCTGGGACGGTTGCTGTCTGCGGTGCTGCTGGCGTTGATGTGGTTGTTGTTGCCGAGGTTGGAATTGTTGGTGGTATTGCGGACGTGACCATGACCACTTACGTAGGGGCTGGGACTGCAGTTCCATACGCCGGGCCGTCATTCTGGATTCATGGATCTTTTTCAGCTTACTGTCCGTCCTCGCATTGAAGAGACCGGATCCGTCGAACGGCATCTCCTCAGTTCTCCGCTTCATCTCTTCAGGAAAATTACAATTACGCAGCCAGGCGTGTCTGCGGAGGGAAATGGCACCGACGAGCAACCTCAAATCAGAATCAACGTGGTGCCTCGCTGTGGAAAGCTGTTGCACCGCCACCTGCATAGTTTCCTTAACAAAAGTTTTTGCCAACTCACCCTGGTTGCCTGGGAAGGTGTCAATGATGGTATTTAGGCGCTGCATAAGGAAGTATTGATAGCGTCGCCTCATAATTTGAAATTCGTAATCCAAGACCCGAAGCAGTGTACACCCGGCAGGCGAAGAAGTCAACTTTTCTTCCTTCCTTATCACAAGGTGAGGTGTGTCCACGTGCTTCCCAGCCCTGAGAGGATTCCACAACAACCGAATTCGGCTTGGGGTGACGGAGGAGGAAAGGGATGTCGGTTGTGGGTGTGCCGGGAGGTCCCATGGTTGAGTCATTGCCTGCCTCAGAGTCGTTATGAGTGGTAAGGTGATGGAGGTGGCCCCTGACTACATCATAAAAACGGTCAGTGCTCGGCCCTGGTTGTTGGTGGGCTTCGATGTCGAGCGACCTCACCAGTCTGCCCAT